>NC_142521.1:17145000-17210000 GCF_964205215.1 Stylophora pistillata | reverse complement strand
CACGAGCAAAGTAAACTTCGATTCCATGAAACAAAAGAACTTCCCAGGCTGAAAGACGTAATCTTTACCAGCTGCTGTGTAAGTCAAAGGTGTGATAAAGGCAGATGCCCATCCACCGAGTATAATAAGGATTGCGTTCCTCGGAGTGAAGATAACTCTGTACTGAGAAGTTTTGACGATGTGAAAATACCTGAAAAAAAAAAAAGTCATCAGCGGTTGGACTTTGTTCAAAATGGCATCAGTAGAAATGGATCTATTACGGGAAATCACCTATAATCAAGTGCGGAAAAAGTTTAGTCAGTCACTGGTACTTTATTCTAAGCCCCGGTTGTTCGGAGGATGGATAACGGTATCTACTGGATAAAGCTCCATGTGGTGGAAAACGCAATACGTTTTGCTACCATTTATCCGCTGGATAGCGATTCATTGGTTGGATAGCGTTATCCGGCCCCAGATAATAATAATGCAATTCTAAATTTGAAAATTTAACAGACGTCGTGTATTTCTGGCGGTATAAAGCATCCTCCAAAAGTCTGCAGTATTAAAAATTTTAAACTCACTAATAATGATGTCAACAGCTTGAATCATGGAATGGAGTTAATAAGAAATTTCTGGTTTCGTTCCTTAACTGGAGAAGGAACCATTGATTGAGTTTCAAGGAATTGCAATAGTCCATTTTACAGTTGTGTGCTTGGTTGCCAAGCCTTTGAGCGGGAGTGAGGCTAGAGATGACCTTGTTATGATACAAACCTTGCTGCCTTTCAAATGTAAATCACTTTGTTATCATGCTAACTTGATAAAGGTCTCTATAGCAACAAGGTGATCTTTAGCCTCACTCTGAATCAAAGGCTTGGCAACTAAGTACACAACTGTAAAATGGCCTATTAAGCCTAATCAACTCGCGCCGTTTCGTACTTTCCAACCGCTTTTCAATGCGAGTAAAAAATGAAGGAACAGTTTTTGTAGTCATTTTCTCATAGAATTCCCAATGATGTAGGGCCCTATCCACGTCTGGTTGCAACTGATTAGTCATTGACATATTATGCGCAGTCCGCCCTGACCGGCCGCGAATTGAATTGCCAATAAATATTTTTTTTGGATGAGTTCGATTACGTACGCCGAAAACATATCAGAATTAGCATAAATATTCCAGGCTATCAATTTCAAATTTTCGACTTGTCATACATTTTAAACAATTTTAAGAGGTGAGATTTTTTCCTCCTTAATTTCAGCCTACACAGCTCATGCAAGTCAAATCAAATATAACCAAAAACTCTTTAAGAAAAACTGACAACATTTTAACCTGGACTCAATAGTTTTGAAAATCGTACTCGGCAAAAAAAAAAAAAAAAAAAAAAAACCTGCTTCATTTTTCTGCATGCACGTAATGGAGATTGTACGATGTTACAGCAAAACTAGAGAAATTTATTCTAAAATTCTGCCACACAATTCTCTCAACTCGCAAGGAACAATCCAATTAGGTTAGTAGCCTAAAACCAATTTGAAGTATTTACCTTTTGGTTTGACATTTTATTTGTTCATCAAAAAAAATTATGATATCTCTTCTTTTGACAATGGAAGCAAGGCTCAAGTAAAATTGAACCTTACAACATTTTACTTTAACATCATTGTCATATCACGATTTTTTTTTTTGGAACCAAAGGGTAGTTATGACGAAAGGAGAAGAGATGAAATAAGAGCGCAATAATTAATTATCACTAGAAATTTAGAAATTTATACGTGCTGTTTGTCGCTTCGACGTTTCTTATCTATTTATTTTTATCTTGACCCGAGGAAACAGGAGCAAATAACAATTCTCCTAGTTTGAGGCTGCAGAAGCAAAACACACCGAAAAAAAGGAATCGGAACCCACACTTTGAATTAAGCAAACTGAGGATCTATGAATAGGACAGCTGTAAAAAAAAAATAAAACCGTCGTTTTTTTTTTACAAATATCCTCTTGATGTAAAAGATGTAAGAAATTAAGCTAAAAAAATAATTACGCAAGAACCCAACTGTCAAGGCAAGGTATTTCAAATGACTGTTATTGCATTGTATGTGTAGGCACATTGTTTACATAGGTAACAAGAAGTAATAAGAAGCGTGCACGGAGGGCGTCTATTTTCTCTTTAACAACCATGGAAATTGCAACTGAACTGAATCTTTTGCCTCTATTGATCCTAATAGCGGGAAGGACGATTGTCAAACCCGCATTGCCCAGGGATTATCATTGTTAGTGACCTTCATTTTTCTTTACTATACGTTGGCTCAGCTTTACAAAAGTGTTTTTCCTGACAACGACTTACAGACCCTACTTTGCGCTATATTTTGTTTCTAGTTTCATTGAATATGGAGGGAAAAAAAACTATTTTGCGTCTGGGGAAGCTGGAGACAACGGCGAACAAAAAGCAGCAAAGAATGAGACGACGGGTGAAGTTGAACTTTAAAAGGGCCGACACATACGAACTTTAGCTGAGTGGTAATCTAGGCTTACACGATCTTCAAGGAATTGAAACTTCTCGAGTCCGATTGGCCATTAATTGTGGAACGAATACTAGCATTAACTTTAGTGTTAGTCTTTGCAAAATAAATAATTTTAATGATGTTTTCTCTTGCTCAGGGGAGAAGACAGGAAAGTACTCTGATTGCAGCTCTGTTGTAGAATATGTTTTGCCGTCTTTGTCCTCGTCAGTACATTAAACATAGGAAAACTCCTTCTTTTGAAATTACAGCTACCCCCGTCCCCAGCCTATCAGCGAATGGCGCTTGCGAGCCGTTTATAAACAAACGCCAGTGCGCGCCTGGAAAATAACATTCACTAGAAATAAGATAAAAAATTTCAAACAATTATTGAGAACAAAGACTGACACTCTTCACCAATTAATTTGGATATATCAACAAAGTTGAAATGGTAAATTCGCCACCGTAATGATTACAAAAGCTGACATTTCGAGCGTTAGCCCTTCGTCGGAGCGAATAGAGGAATTGTGGGTTGTGTGTGCTTTTAAAGGCAGAAAATGGAGCTACGTTATTGGTGGCAGCATGGCAACGAGAAAAACATGAATAAATTAGTGGAATGAAAAGCGTTCGTTGGTCCCTGTGGGATTTAGACTGCCGGTTTGAAAGATGAGCTTTTGTTCAAGATTTTTACGGCTCTTCACCAAAGCAAACCTTTCTTTTCCAATTTCTATTTCATTTCACAAAAGTTGAATTCATTTGACTAAAATGGAATTAATTCTCTCACCTGTTTATCGCAACAAGAGCAAGTGTTCCTAACGAGGCGCATGCGACCAACATGACGCCGAACCCTTGAATCTGGCAAAGTAGGTCTCCAAATAACCAGTCACCAGTCATAAGCACTGCTATTGAAAATGGTGCGCACAAATCCAACATTATGACATCAGATATCGCCAGGGAAATAACAAAATACGCGGGTATGTTCCGAAGACGATGATTCTTGTACAAGACCAGAAGTACTGCAAAGTTACCGACTGTGCCTACAGATACGATGAATGCGTACAGAAATGATTCTCCAGCAGTAGAGGAAATCGATCGGGACAACAGTTCCTCGTGTAAAGATGTCGTAGGTGCTGCCATAATCTCAGTTTGCACATCAACTGACCGTCACGCTTTAAGGGAAATAACTACGAATCCACAATGATAATAACATTAAAAGAAAAACAAAATGTCATTCACAAACAAACATGAAAAGGGAAAAATTATCATATGACACCAAATCTATTCGTTTGCACTTAAGAACTGTTTTCTTAGAGCCAATGCAATGTCTTTTACATAACATTTACTCGAAGAGCCCCCAAGAATGAAATCGTAAGAGAAAAACCTCCCCAAATCTTCAATTAACATTCAACTATATTTCATATTCCTTATAAACAGGTGTTCTCCTTGAAAAGTAAGATAAACATTTGAATAACAAATGACATTTAAGACGGATATCTCTGTATTGTCCCCTTTTATAAGCAACCGGTTTTTATTTTCAGGGGAAACAAAGTGTTCAGCTGCTTACAAAGTAAAACCAAAAGGCGATTTGCGCAATAAAAGCCATAGTTTAAAGTCTAAGTATCAAAAATGTTTGCGTCTAAACATGATGCCGCAAACATTCCAGCGAAGAACATGTTAAATAACAAAAACACATGCTAAGTCTGATATGAATTTCACGTACATCCACGAAGTCTTAATTTTGTATAAAGGAGGTAAGTTTCTAAAGAAACTGTTGTGCTGCGTCGGTGGGGATATCGCAGGACATTTGGTTTTTATCAACTTTTAAATTAGGGCTTTGCTCTAGCGGAGGGCTGACACTCGAAAACTGTCTACGGTGGCCAATTTACAAAGTCAACTCAGATGATGAAATAGACAGTTTCCAACTCAATCTCAGCTGTAATTTGCAAATCTGCAGTGGAAATTCAACACCAAGCAGTATTAAAAGACCAAATTGGCATCTGACAAGAATTTTTACTTATATGTGTTTTTTTTTTTAACTTAAATAAATGCTGGGAATAGATGCAAATAATATGTTGCTGTAAGCCATTCAGTAAAAGTTTTGATCAGTAGGTTGATCATTTCCTTTTCCTTTTGGCGGTGTTCTTATCCTTTTGGAGGTCTCGCCTTAGAATCTCTGTCACCTTTTCATGTTGTGGCCGTGAGTTTGACATGGAGACAGATGTTCCTACTTAAACTGCGGTTTGTGATTGAATATTAGAGTGTTTCCGTTATCTTGCTAAAAAACTGTTTCAGTTACGAAGAAAATGACCTTAAAAAAATCGATCCCGGACAGGAATTTCCTGGAAATTACCCGTCCTATTTTCGGCCCCTTTGATATTCTCGCTTTTTAGGTTAACTCCATGTCGAATTCCCGATCAAGAAAATATTTCTTAAATCTTAATGTAGCACGATCAACACCTCTTTTCTTAAAGGTGACTAAAAGTGTAATAAAAAAAACTAGTACTTTTAGGTAACTTTTAAGAACAGCACTTTTCTCTTTTAGAGGCGATACCTTGGGTATAGCACGTCCTTTCTTCTCCGAATTTTCTGTTTCTTCTGTTGTTATGTGTAAGTGCTTGAAGGCTATTTTCACTTAAGATGTCTTTTTAAGTATATTTCTGATTCTGTCAATTTGTTCATTGTACGTTTTTATATTGTCAATCTTGTTTTTGTTTTACCCGACCTTGACCGTTAGAGTAAGAAATTTAAGGTAGAAAATGATTTTGTCAAGCGTAAATATCTCGAAGGTACATACTTAGTATGCAGGAACTGTTTCACTTAAACACGAAGGCGCGCTATATAAGAAGTCTTCCCTGGGAAGACCTGGGCTCATTTGTCACTCACCGTTGACGTGTGCGGGTCAAATTTAAATGCTGGTAGACGAACAAAAGGAGCTAATGAGATATCTATTGTTTACTTCCACCAGCATGGTGGTATGAGGTAACGTGCGAACCACCTACTTCGATCTCAAATTTACCGCCACAAATAAAGACAGTTTCCATTGGAGAAAGGAAATACAAATCTCAAAAATTCTTGTATTTTGATGAAGACATAAAACAATTTTGAGGAATGCGCCGCTGATCACTGCTTTGGAGTAGCTGCAGCTCAAGCTGACTTGACTCTAAGAGTTCTACATCACACGACGATTGATTGACAAATGGTCCAGTGGACCTAAGGCTCCTTTTATAGCGCGCCTTCGTGTTTAACTTAACGTTATTCGCCAGTGAAGTGAGAAAGTATGATGATCCATGAAGTTTGAAAGCTTAGTAAGTGTCACCTTTGTAAGCTGGTGACCACCATTTTCACTCAGATCAGAGCTAGTCCCCAAACTGTAAAGTTATTTTGATAACAGTTACTACCGAATGAAAGATCGATTCAACGCGAGTGTTCGAGACACCTAAAATGTCTTTTAACAGTTGTCTTTTCACATTAATTATAAGGCGAGGAGATTATCCGATGTAGCTTTTCACAAAAAAAGGCCATAACCTATCGCGACTGTTGCCAAAAGTGCAAATTAAAATCTATGGACCTAGCTCGTCGCTGGTCGTGTGAAAGATGACACATTGATCTTTTACAGTTAGAGAAGCTCAACAGAAGAGCTTAAAAAAAATCGAAAGAGATTTGCACTTAACCCCTCTCAAATATGAGAGCAAGGTAAATCTCTGTAGCTTTTTCGCTCAAATTTGTGCCTCGAAAAACAGTATGTCGTATTTCATATATAGCAATCATTGTGATATCATTCTAAATATCAAGAAAACAGAATGAAAAGTTATAAGATGCTAACGAGACACATTTGGTGTTTTCCCTATCATTTCGGCTAAACCTATGTCTTGAACCTATGTCTCCTGTTCATTTCGGCTAAACCTATATCTACAACCGCAGTTCAAAATATATGAACTTCATATATTCATTGTACCTATGTCTTTGTTAGACTAAAAGCGCGCTCACCAAAAGAAATAGTCCGGCTATACCATGTAGAGAAATCCATCGTCAATCATAATAGACCATTTTAAAGTTGTGTACTTAGTTGCCAAGCCTTTGATTTGAAGTGAGGCTGAGGGTGACATTGTTGTGATAGATACCAGTATCTAGTTAGCATGATAACAAAGAAATTTGCGTTTGAAAAGCAGCAACATCTGTATCATAACAAGGTCACTCTTAGCCTCACTCCTGTTCAAAGGCTTGGCCACCAAGCCCACAACTGTAAAAAGGACTATTGGCAGGCGACATCAATAAGCCTTTGAGCTAATCTCTTGCGAGCTCGAAGCTCTTAAAAAATTACCAAGTCATTGTTACGTTAAACGGTAGGGTCACTCATTTTCAATTAAAGCTAAGTGTGCGACACAAAGAAAGCGGTTCTCTGTATTGTATAGGCGGTGATACACAAATATACAGGTGAAAAGCAAACTTTTCTCGGCACGTTAGAGCACTGGCCCATGGGCTTTCTCTTTCAAGTCTATTGTGTGTAAAACAGTCTCTATAACACACAGGTAAATAGTGCTTTTCATGCACGCTTATTGGCTAGATAGGAAGTGATTAGCAAGTATTATTTACCTCCGAGCAGCCAAAGAGACAAAATTGCGCGTTAAGAGTTTGATTTCTCACCATTTTCAGTTTATTGACATGAAAAAAATAAAATTTTGGTATCCGTGTGTAGCATTTGAAGGAAAGCTTGAGTAAAAACACCTAATCACAGGTAAACAATGCGCAGAAAATAGGCACCCAATTCTTGTTAAACGTGCAGTAATTGCTAATTTGACTGTTACCGGAACAAAAATGCCCCTGTCAGTTAACGATCTTGAATGGGAGAGATCACATACGAATTCGCTTTGTAAGATAGCACATAAAATGATATCGATTGCGACAACAATAAACCACTTTCCACTTAATTGTGCACTGAGCAAAGGCAGCGGAAAAAAAATTGTTTAAAAAGAAAGAATAAGAAATGTAGTTACAGGACTACTCAGCAGGTGTTCATAACAATGGTTTACTCTCGTAAACAATATTTATCAGCTTTTAAGCCGAGCTTTTGTTCTGCTCAGTTTGATTATTAAAACCTGTCATAGCAAAGACGGCATGTGCTAGAAGCCTTTGTATAAGACAATAGGATACGATTCATCTTAGTGGCCCTTAATCTTACAAGTCTTTAAAAAAAATCACCTAGGAATATGCTATAGAAATAAATGACTTATTTACGAGGAAAGCCGCCCTAGTTTCGCCAGTTTATTCGTGATATTTGCATTTAACACACACATACACACGCAAATTGCCTTAATATCACCAAGGTATTGCCGAAGCTAAGGCTATGCTAGTAAATAATTCATTTTATTTCTAAGACACACGCAAAATTTCAAATTATACATATAGGAAATGAAGTCGTCACTGGAGGAAAATAATTCCAACTGCCATTCGATCGGAGGAAAAGCATAATAAAGATAAAAGCCTCATTCAAAAGAAAAACTTTCGATTCGTGATTTCATTCGCAACAATGATACGTGACACGCAAGCAGCTTTTGGCGCGAAGCAAGAATCTGGAGAAGTGACTTCGCCACTTAACCAGATTCTTAACAACTTCGGTGTATTAATGCAGAGTTCAGATTTGCAACACGAAGATATTTGCAGTTCAGTATAGAGTCTGTAACTAATCAGTTATGCCAAGGTAAAACCACATACATAAACATTGCACCCGACCTTTTTTGACAAAGTGAGAAAGACAGAAATACCTGTAGTTACTTCTTAAAAGATAAAAGAGTTTTCTGTCTGGTCGGCTAGAACCTTAGCAATCTCCAGGAGGTTTCAAGCTTCTGCTTTCCATTTTGGCACTCGGCCTACTGCCATTTACTTTTCCTGTAATTACTCAGGTGATTACACAAAAGCGTGCGCTCTGATTGGCTGACGAAACGTCATATCCTGCTGATATCACTTTGCACGAGGTAATTTAATAGTAAGAAAAAGATATATCTCTTTGAAACATGTAAAACGATGTAACGGTAGGCTTCGGCCATCATCCTGCCATTTTTCATCTCATACTGTCATTTCTCATATACATGGCCGCCTCGTAATTTCTCGATATTTCTCAGAAAAAACCGTCTAAAATGATCTCCTGGTGCTTGAATTTTGTAGCTCCTTGAATGTCATTTTCAATATAATTACGCCCTTAATTGTTGAAATATTGACAGGAGGTTATCAATTACGCCTCGATTTACTGATGTTGCGTAATAACAGCACGTACAGTGAGGCTATCTATTGCAAGAACTATGAGAAGAGAGTGTAAATACAGAACGGGAAATAAGATATTTATCAAGGAACTCATAGGAAATTTGAAACGGGGGCAGAGCAAACTGATTAGACAAAACCTGCAAAGTATACTAAAGAAGCGTTTCAACTGAGTATAGAAAGAAGTCGAAAGAATGAATATATTAATAAAGAAATATAGACCAGACCTACAGGCTCAAGTTTAATTCAAAGGTACTTTAGCCTGGAAACTGAGCGGATCAGATTATGTATCAGCCTACTGTAAAACAATAGATTTCATATTTTAGGAAAAAATATGTTCTGGGCCCTTCAGAGTCATTTTAGCTGGGATAAAAATAAGCCACGAGAAGGACGCAAAACTTATTTATACCCAAGAACATAAACTCTATTATCATTACAAGAGAAGGTAAAATCCTCTCTTGTTATTAGTACCTTTTTGGAGGGCTTGAGAAAACTGAAAAAATACAAGGAAGCTTAAACGGTATGAACAATCCCGCGAGCGTGCGAACGGGCTACAATACGTTTTGGGCGACAAAATACACCACAAAGCCAAAATATAGCATTACAACAATTCACCGCTTGTTTCTCGAAGACTAAGGTCCACACAGTTGATTCCTTTCCATGTATTCAACTCTATTCGGCTCGCTCTTAGGGGTCCTCAATACGACAATAACTCAACAGCAGAGACTGATTTATACTTTCTTTTGAGCTTCAATCCAGTAACAGACTGCGAAATAATACAGGATCTAGAATAACATTAACCTCGACAGCTAAGAAAAAAATTAATAATAAAAAGGGCAGATTCGAAGTTAGACAATATCCACTCGTTCGATGAAATTTTATTTTTCTTTTCACTTGATTGTTCGAGGTAATCACTAAAGGTTATCCCCGTTAGGACCCTCATGAGATTTAGCATCCGCTGGCAACAGTGTTGAGATCCTTCATGTTTTCCACACGTCAGCTCCACGTGTCTTCTTCACCGCCTTGAACCCTTTGCTCAACGGCAGAACCTGATGCTTTTTAATCGTCTGCAGTGCACCAGCGGTGTTCCCTGTAAACAAACAACAAAATTATAAAAACTGACGTTTCGAGCGTTAGCCCATTCGCTCCGACGAAGGGCTAACGCTCGAAACGTCAGTTTTTATAATCGTAACGGTGGCCAATTTACCATTTCAACTTTGTTGATATATTCAAATTATTTCGTTACCCCCACCGACGCCGCCCCAAACAGTTTCTTTAGAAACTATCAGCTTTTATTCTTACTAACTTACCTACATTCACCCTTAAGCTACCATAAGTGACCAAGACAGAATTTCCCCTTACAATATCAATACAATATCAAGCAAACAGGTAAGGAGAATAAAGAAACATATAATCAGGGGATTATCAGTTGATCCAATACAAAATTCTCCAAACTAACATCATAAGAATTGTAAGAAATATACAACTTTTTTTGGTGGAGGCGCGGTGGCCTCATGGTTAGTGCGCTCGACTCCGGATCGAGTGGGGACATTGTGTTGTGTTCTTAGGCCAGACACTTTACTCTCACAGTACCTCTCTTCACCCAGGTGTATAAATGGGTACCGGCAATTTAATGCTTGGGGTAACCCTGCGATGGACTAGCAAATACAAAAGCGGGTACTAATTACAACGTGACACCAAAACATAGTACCCGCTTTTGTATTATATTATATTGTAAATAATTGATTGACACCAAAACATTAGTACCCGCTTCTGTATTACATCATATTGTAAATAATTTATTCATCTAGTTGTATACTATATAATTGTTCACACTCAGTTACTCATTGACTGAAGATGGCATATGCATGCCGAAACATGTCTTTCAAAAAAGTTGTATATTTCTTACAATATCTATCGTACTTGCCATTATTGCGACCTTATGGAAATCAATGAGTAACTGAACGTGAGTAATTATATAACAGACAAGTACATGAATAAAATATTTACAGTATGACGTAATAAAAAAGCGGGTACTAATTACAACGTGACACCACACAACAAAGGTATGAACTAAAACGCTAGAAAAGTGTTATACTGCTGTAATTGTTTGTTAAGTTCAGGTTTGATCTTATTTATATAGAAAGCTTCTTTGAGTTTTAAATCAATTGAGTTGTTAGCAGAATCCAGAATACTAAAGCAAGAGAGGGAGTATTTGTTCTTACAAGAAGATGTGTTGAAATGCTTAAAAATATGCGAGTTTTTATCGCTTTCCGAGTGCTCCTTTATTCCAGTAGAGACTACTAATACGACCTTCTGGAAATATCCAAAGAATTGTATTGCAGACAGTAAGGAGAATTACTAATGAATAAAGGCTGATAGTTTCGAAAGAAACTGTTTGGGGCTGCGTCGGTGGGAGTAACGAAATAATTTGGATATATCAACAAAAGTTGAAATGGTAAATTGGCCACCGTAATGATTACAAAAGCTGACGTTTCGAGCGTTAGCCCTTCGTCATTCGCTCCGACGAAGGGCTAACGGAGCGAATGACGAAGGGCTAACGCTCGAAACGTCAGCTTTTGTAATCATTACGGTGGCCAATTTACCATTTCAACTTTTGTTGATATATCCAAATTATAAGGAGAATTACTGATGAGATCTTGGGAGTGAAAGAGTTAATACATCAGGAAGCGTGAGCCAGATATAAAGGGTTTAAATAAATGAGGAAAGAGAGTTTATTTTATCATTTTTTTCTTTTTTGCCACTTCCCCATGTGTCCTGATAGGGGTATAAACGTACTGCAGCACGCTTGAAGTTATTGACAGTAGAAAGTAATGAAAAGACACTCACCGCTTTGAAGCTCTATGTACACAGACAGTAAAACAACACGTGCAGACAAGTCTTTAGGATAACCGAGAGAACAAGCCTATAGAATAAATAAAGCTGTGGTGATTAACGAGATTTAGCACAAAATAAAACAGAAAGGACAAAACCTCAAGCGCTCTGCCCGTATTTTAAGACGAACTTATGTTTTTGCCTGGGGAGAGATGGGAGTGAGGAGAGACAGAGGGTCAAGGTAAGAGGGGGAAGGGGAGGGAGGGGGGAAGGGGGAAGGAAAAAGGGGGGAAGGGGGGAAGAGGGGAAGAGGCAGATAAGGTATTGACCTCCGTGTCTACAACCACACAACTGAACACACAAACAGCTTGATAAACTCTCAGGGATATGCGTCTTTTTCTTTCCCCCCAAGGCTCAATGAATACAACGGTTATAAACATCACATCGCACCAAGACCAAGGTATCCCCTTTTTTTGTTTCTGGTCACACACACTATACTTAGCGTTTCAATGAACTTAAACAGTCGAGGTTAACTGCCATGTATAACTCGCTGAATGGCTAACTTTTTTTGCTGTGAATCTAACTAGTTGCACTTAACGCCTTTGGGTATATTTACCTGTAATGCTTGACTAACTCTTATTGAGGGAACTCTAAGTAAAAATTTCATAGTTAAGATGAATTACCTGTTGTAAGCACTTCCGTGCCTTATCAAACTCGCTCTGTAAACTGTACACCCCGGCTAGATTAACAAGGAACGAGGAACGGGCTTCATTCAAAGACTCTGGAAAAGTCATCTTCTCACAAGCTGTTAAATAAACAGACAAGGAAACGTAAAATTACGGGCGCGCCTTACGTTCCGCGCGCCACAGGTTCCGCGTTGGAATCTTGGCCAGCTTCATTGGGGTGTGGTCATGACAAGCCACTTTCCCCTCTTCATCTAGCATATCTGAAAAAACTCAATAAAATGAATTCCTGCGGTGGCACTTCCGGCACGGGACGACTCTTCATCCTCTGTCTAACGGATCGAAGCTTGAATTAGGAGTGTAAGTTTTTTGGAAAGCGGAAAGTCAGAACGCACGAAAAAAAACCCCTTAGAGTAAGGACAACAACACATAACAAACTCGACCCAGATGGAACGTCAGGTTCTGGGGTCGAGCTTGTTATGTCTGACCCAAGTCAAAGCAGTGTGAAGCGAGCTCCCTGACCACCCCTGCTCTCCACGAATTCACTCTAAAAGCACCTTCCTCCAACCAAGAATTTAGATGGGTATTACTGGTATATCGAGAAACTAACCCATTCCCATAACCTAAAAATGGCAGTTATGGACTTGCATCTCATTCACCCGCAGAAGCAACAGTCCCAGTTGCTTCATCCCCCATTAACCATCAGGGAAAAGACATCAGGGACCGGCTGTCCAAAGAGCGAATCACGCTCTCCAACGGATGCATCGCAGTCCAGCGGAGAAGTGCTCGCAAATCGCACAGTGCTATCCGTTGGAAAGACATTTATCCTATAGTGATAATAGCGTTATGCACCCTTCGAACATCCGGGGTCTGGCTGATAACTGAGAGTAGTGACTAGAGGTGTTTAAATAGGGGGGGGGGAAGGGATTTTTATTACCTTGAGGGAATTTCTCTTACCGTGAGGCTTGGTCGTTTCCTTGTCCTTATCGACATTTTCCCCCGATCCAACTACGAAAGAAAATCGAAACATGACGGTCGAACAAACAAAGCAAATAATACAAATTTGGGTAAAACTAAACTGAATACCATATAGAAAAATATGCAAAAATCGGATTAAGGTTACTATTTGAGTAACTTCGCACCTGCCCCTTCCTTAACTCACGCAACCACAGTCAACTGATAACAAGTTAAGGTTAATGTTGTTTTAGGGGAGGGGTGGGTGTGCAGCTGCTCGTATATTAACAACCAAAACTTTGCATATCAAATAAATACCTTCCGCTGAAGTACTGGCTGGGATGATATTTATATTGCTGATATTCTCAGGTGACAAATGCGTGATGGCTTTCGATAAACGATTCTGTTTGATCAGAGCTTCGGCAGCGTAAAGATGACCGAGAAACCTATGATAAGGGAGCAGACAATCAAACATTGAGTATTTACATGTATGAAGATCCCAGTAACAGATAAGAAAAGCTTTATGTGATGGCTACCGTGATTACGGTTACGATTCCACTTACTTGAGGGCTCCTACAAGATTGGATTGTGAGAGAAGTTTCTGCGCATGTACTAAGGCCATCACATTGTCTCCCAATCCCAGCGCGACATAGGCACTGCACGCTAGAATGGAGCACCTGATAGACACGAAACATCATTAATCAACATCAGCAAAAAGCACAAAGGAAATCGAGCCATGCTGTTTATGAGCAAGGGACTAGGAACGAAAACTCACACCAAACGCGGTCTATACTTTAGCCTTTTTCTAGCAAGGGAACCAGGACATTTTTAAGGCTTCAACGCAATGACATAAAGCAGAGAGACTCTTTATTTCAAGAAGAACATGTTTATTTCAAGATGAGATATCTTAAGGTTAAGGTTGGAGGTATACGCGTTCTTTAAATTTCTACCAAGCTTTCTTCTCTTTGAGGCGTAACCAACGCTGACTACCTTTTTCTCTAATCGCATTCAAAATTTTATAATCTGCATCTTTCCCGTTTCAAACCAATCGAACCCAATCGATTTCAGACATTCGTGTCCTGTCCTCAACTCGTTTAGAACATGGATAGAAGGAATTCTAATCCTAAGGCTCCATACGCAACCGCTGTTGCTCATGATAAACTCACGCACTGAAACGGTAATAGACCCTAACCAAATAGGAATAACATAGATAAATAAATATATGTAAGTTTATCTCAGTCCTCTTTTTCCAGCAATAAGAACATTCCTCGGAATATAACGACGTCTTACTCTCTTCATTTCATAACAAAACATTTCAATTTCCAACCAAAACCTGCACAAGTTGAGACTTGTTTCGGTTTTAAATCTTATGACATACTGCTCCAAGCTGCTGCTAGTATGTACGCTCACCTCAAGTGTGGAACCTCACGAAGTTTTACTGGTGGCCCGGGGGGAGCTGGGATACTTGTTTCACTTTGAACTGAGGAGGACCGACTTAAGCCACCAATGTCACTGCAACATGACACAATTATGTGAATATAAATGAGAACTGGCTTTATATACACCGATAAATGTGCTGTATTGCTATTACAACTTGTTGTCTTATGACATGTTTAAGGAAAAGTTACGAAGGACTTTCTAGTGATCTTCTGAGGAAGGACTGTCAATCTTAAAGAAGGAAGGAAGGTGATTTTTTTTTTCTTTTCCTCCATGCGAACAATTTTATAGGATCTTCAAAATCAATGCCATAATTAATGCAAACCTTGGTGACCTGAATTACGGGGAAAACGTATTGCACTGAAACCTGGTTCCATGTTAATTTTGTCTTGAAAGGCCGCAAGGCAGTAAACCTGACGGTAACAAAAAATGTTCCCAAAGCCTTGGCATAAAGAGACACGATTTTCAGTCTTTCAGACATTTGGAGTCCTTATGATGAATCGAACCTCAGACCTTTGGACTCTCCTAACCGATGCTTTACCACTGAGCCACTAATAAGATTTACACGCGACACACGTTCTGCATACTTTTAGGGTGAGTTTTGTCATGTTAGATACCTTGAAGCGTCCATTTCCTGGCCAAGTGAATCATCTTCTTTCCCTGATTGATTCTCCAGCACACTCTCTGTTTCATGGACTTGTGTTACCTCTGCACTTTTCAACAACATCAGAGCATTTTGAAGACACAAAGAAGCAAACGCAAGTGTACAGGCTGGCATTGCAGCAGACTGACCTTTGTTCTCTCTGTAAAGGAAATGCAACTTGGATTGCAATGGTTGTTCCTGCGCCTTGCTTGATTTGTATAGATACAGTAATCACGAAGAATGAGGTCAAAAGAGCGGAATGATGGCCAAGTTGTTTTGACGCCCAAACCGTTAAGTAGCTTCTTTGACATCTACAGTTTTAAATTTCACGAAGAGAAAGTAGCTTGAAAAATTCAGGCTCCAATGGACCCGTCCCCTCCTAGATACTGGCTGGACGCTACTACCAACTGAGCTACGAGGTCACACGTGGGGAGCGATAAAATTTTAGAGTGTTCTTCTTTACCAGTTTTCAAAGTGAAAAAATAAAATAAACTAAAATCTTCGACACAATTGTTGAAAAATTTCCCCTTCCCCCTGGCCCCTTCTCAACTTTTTAAAAAAAGAAATTAGTAGGCTCAGATTAAAAAAAGGAAAAAGAAACTTATCTTTGAGAAAGAAGCCGAGTGTTTCCATAAAACCAAAACAAAATAAACTAAAAAATGCCCCTATTGTTCCACTTACTCAGTACCGCACTGTTTGTCAGTTTGAGGGGAAAGGACAATCTTACGATGCGGCCCTGAACCTACAACATCCTGAACGACATCGCTCTTCTTGATGCACTGTTGCCTAAAGTCGTCAGACTGTGCAAAGAGAAAAAAATAAATCACAGAACATAAATATAACTGTTCCACCTTATAGGTCCACAACTTAAATTGAAATTTTTAACGTCGTAAATGATGGTATACTGTGTTCTTTTAGTTATCACTTCCATAGCACCTTGAAAATAGATAAAGCTTAACGTGTGTTATCCATAAACTTCAGAGACTGAATCGCTCTCCCAGATACATGCATGGCGCTGAGTGTAAAAAAAAAAACAGAAAAACAAGAAACCTAAAAACAGAAAGGGGTGCTGTGCAATGCAAGGAAATTTCGAGCTCATTCCCTCCGCAACAAGTGCGTTTATTTGCATTTTTTTTTTAACTTTATTTAACCTCGGGTTGATGGGGTTGGTTAGACCCCTAGCAAGGAAACTATACTAATAAGCCGAGAAAACAAACCTTAAAAACTTATTTACAGAGTAGATCCTAGAATAACATGACAATAGCTACTTTTGCAATAAAAAGCCTAATTACTAAATAGATAATGTTCAATTACTAAATAGATAAAATTTAATTACTGACTAGATAATTACTAGAAAGATAATATAGAGAATTAGCTAAAACCTTAGCTGTCGGACTACTTTTTTAAAGGTTGACAAAGTGCTTATGGATCTCATTAACTTTAACTTATAACATTTATAACACTTATAACATTAACTTTAAGCCTCTAACCATTCTGAACGCGAAGAAGATCAGAAAAATAGCACCAGAAGCTAAATTTAAAATTTAATACCTTAACCAAACGTCGTTTAAAGTTAAACCATGATTTCTTATCCAAATGACGGAGTGAATAAATAAAGCCTTTGAGCACGTAGTCAGTAATAAAGTTTATTACATCGCTCAGCGCCCGTGGGCAAGATGAAGCGAGTCCTGTGTTCTGATTGGCTACTCGACCAGGCAAGATGGGCCCATCTTGCCCGCTCAGGATTGTCTACATTGATCCCACGCGTGAAAAAAATTGAATTAGAACTACGTTCGTAATTCTTGGACAATTTCGGCGATGGAAACGCAAAAAGCGGCAGAAGATAGTCAAAACAAAGAAAACAGAAACGACCCTCGTGTGTTCGTTGTGCTACAAACACAGTTGGCTTTCTTTCTCGGCTCTCGAGGTAAAAGAGTCATTCTTAATTTTTAATAAAGCGAAATCTTTTTGCAATATAATAAATCCTTTACTAACCAAGCTTGTTTGGTCAAGATGATTGGATATTAGCCTCGTTCTTTTTTTACATTTTCATGGACCTCGACTTCGTCTCGGTCCATAAAAATGCAAAAAAAAAGAACTCGGTCAATATCCAGCCATCTTGACCTCACGCTTGGTTAATAACGCGTAGATGCTACCTACCAACTGAAAAGCTACAACACAGCACTCAGCAAGTCGAAGCCACAGTCGAGGATTTGTGTGGTATATTTGAACAGCTTCAACCAGGCAGTCAAAAGCTACAACAGGTCGGCCAGAAAACAGCAGCTGAATTCCCAAATTATAGAGGATCTCGTGACGGCGGCTAACACCAAGGGTCAGTAAGGCGCGGCTGGATACAGGGGCATCTACAAAGGTAATAGTTTCATAGAAACAATTTTCTGTTACAACTAATGTATAGCGCACATTTCTTTCCAAGCGACCCCTCTCCCTTCACACCCCCCCCCCCCATCTCTCCGTGGGTGCTGCCTTTCCGGTATGGAAGCCCTCAACTGGAAATCAATAAGCCACCCAATAAGTATAAAAAGATGGCAATTTGTATGCACTTAAAACTATTGGATACTAAGCGTCTCTAGTCAAAGAGAGTAAGGGATTTTTCTCGAATAATGTTCAAAGGGATTTAGCGTTTTCGTTCCCACAAAAGCCTTGATACAATAGTATCCTTTAATACAAAAATGCCAGACTATGCAGACGACCTTTTGACTGACTAACGAAAAGTGCTGAACTATTTACAATGAAAGTGTTTATTCGATTACCGTCGAAACCACTTCTCCCTAACTAACAAAGAAACAAACATGTAAAATAAACATACTCTTGTCAGCAGGAGGAAGCGAGGAAAGGGCTTTGTTATTTTCCTGTAAAGACTTTCTGAAGTACAAAGCAGCCAAGTTGTACTTGTGCATTTGGAAGTGAATACATCCCAAGTTGTTGTAATACATCGTGCTCACTGACTGGCCTCGATCTGCCAGATCGTTCGGTTTTGGTGCACTATTAAGCAGCTTGATGGATTTCCGAAAATTCTGACGCAGGAATTCGAAGTTGCCCTTGAGGAAAAGTCCTTCTGGTGTCTAAGGAAAGAATGCTGTTAGTGCGAAGTCTATCGAACGTAGGAGGTTGCATATTTTGTCTTGTGTATGGTACAATATACATGACTCTGGACCTCCTAACCAGTGAATCAGCCTGATCGTATTCTACGAAGTATTTTCGCACTCAGTAGATTGGTCCAGGTGCGTTACACGAGAGAACATTCCCCTAGGGATATATACTTCAATTTTCAAACCTTTGGTACAACACGATGATAGGCGATGTTGTGTGACCCATTCGCTCCGACGAAGGGCTACCGCTCGAAACGTCAGCTTTTGTAATCGTTACGATGGCCAATTTACCATTTAAACTTTGTTGATATATCCAAATTATTTCGTTACTCCCACCGACGCAGCCCCAAACAGTTTCTTTCGAAACTATCAGCCTTTATTCATAAGTAATAAGAGGGTTACCTGGGGTGGACCGAAGATTAAGTGAAGAGGAGTTGGGTTTAATGTCTAACGAAAGGTAAAACATCCTACGGGGTTAGAGGGCAATCCCAAGAATGTTGAAATAAAGGTCTTAAGAAAACGTTATTTCCAATGTTTTTAAGGGATAACTGGGTCAGTTCAGTGTGGGGAGCTCGACCAAACCACCTGAATCATCCCTGGATTCCCCCTTGGTACCCTGCCTAATGCATGAACTGCTTGTAATGAAAAGTTGTTTCAAAATTGCGACGCTTTTTCAGGCTCTATTGTGCTGTTCTCCTTCCTTTGCAAAGCAGTTTTCGCAGATGTATAATGAGAACAGTAAATGCTTACCGCATTGTTCGTGTTCAGGACTGTCTTTATTTCACGCTTGCAGGCTTTCATTGATTTTAGTAGAATATTCAACCGAGCTTTATGCTGGAAGAAAAGCAAATTTTTTCAATACCGTTGTGGGTGTATGTGCATAAGGAAACAATCATAAGTTGAATTCTTCTGTCAATTTCATATGCTGTGGTACCTGATGTATGTGTAGTTTTAAGGACTCATCAACCTCCTTTACGGGTTGTGGTCCAGTTTGACCTCCAGTACCAAGTTGAACTTGCAAACCACCTTGAATCATTTGAGACTTGAACAAAAATGAACAGTACACTGAGGGTGATTTTTACAGAGTAACATTTAGCTAGTTGTGAATAACAGCTCACTTCTACTGGCTGCTGGCCAACTGTTGGCTCATAGATAACCAACAGGCTGCAGACAGTTTTGAACAGTGAGGCACGTAGAATTGCCCTAAAGTGCTTTCCAAAACTCTTTTTGGTAAGAAAACTTACACGCAAATCTCCAACAGATTACCAACTGTCAGTCATAGTCTGCCAACAGGGTTTTTCTGTTTCAGGGAGTTGTTTTTCAAAATTAACAATATAAATTCACGGTTATTATTAGTTCTTATCCTTCATTTTTAATACAGAACAACATAAACATGACTAAGGACACTACAGTTTACCTGTAAAAAGACAGGAACGTTGAAAATTGTGATCCAAAATCTCAAGTGATTGTAGTGGATTGTTCTGAATTTTTTTTGCATAAAGAATTCTTCATTCTTTTTTACTCCAGTAATGGAAAAATTTTCTAACAAATTTTCTGTACCTCTACTGGTTTATTTGATCCAAATGCCACGGCTTCCAACACTGTTAGAACATTGTGACCTTTATCAGCCTAGTAAAATAATGCAAGAAATACTCTTTTAGAAAATGAACTATAAATAAATGTAATCAATTACTGTCACAGGTGTAAATATGTAAAATATTGAAATTTTTCAGTAACATATTTATAAAATAGTAATGTTTTTCTCATTGGCTGTACATGTAGCTTTGCATACAACTGTACATGTATGTTGTAAAGATATAAGGACATACCTTAATCATATTATATGCATATCTAAAATTATTAAAAACTAGATCATTGGATAATGCAATTCAAGACTTTTTGTTGGCTTAGCCATTATGGTATATCAGCCAATATACCATAATCTACAAATATGGTAAGCGTATATGTCAGCTAAAAATTTAATAAAATTTAATAATTTAATTTAACGTTTTTAATAAAACAATTATTCCACTCGCCCTTACTGGATATGAGATGATTATAGCCAACGAGGCGCGTAGCGCCTCGTTGGCTATCTATCATCTCATATCCAACATGCGCTTGTGGAATAATTGTTAAATAGCTGGAAAATGTTTATTATATCCCTTGCTCTTGAGAAAAGTAAGCTTTCAACCATCAAAGAAAGCTAACAGAGCAAGAGAACTGCATTATACATGTACATGTATTACAATCATGTTACACTGTACCTTGTAGAGTGTCAAGTAAATTTCACTGAGCAAGAAGCAGATTTTATATCCAAGAGACTCCTCTGTGGAACAAGAAATACCAACAGGGTAAACGAATAACATGAGCTGGAATCATCATATTGTCACTGTAATCTGTTTACCAGGAAGATCTAAATGCAAAGTTGTGCAATATTTTAGCCCTGAGAGTTTGTTGTCACACCATACAATGTTCCAATTCCCTGCTTTAATCTTTCTCTTTTCTCACCACCTATTGCTAATGAGAAACTATTGATCTTGTAAGGAGAAATTCATTTTCTATCACTTAGGTGTGAAAGAATTAGTCACAACAAAAATGCTACATGTATCTTGCCCAAGCATGAAAATCCCAAAGGAAATTATAAATGTTTGCAACTCCCTTTTACTGATTTCAAATGCAATAATTGTAATTGTAACAGCTGGATTCTACCAATGAAATAGTTTAGATCCACATTTTAAATACCCAGAGGTTCGACGATCTTAAACAACCTCTCAAGGATCTGCAATGCCTTTGTGTACTGTCGTAACTGTAGTAAGATAAAAGTGAATATTGTCATTCATCCAGGTTCAATTCAAATGAGGAATTTTTAAATCTTTTTCAGGAATTTTGGTCTTAATTATTAACAGACCGTCCTCTCTGTCTCACACTTGGGACTGGGCCCTTGTTCCAGTTCCCCGACATTTGTCATGTGATAGTGATCTACCATGTGACAAACTACACTGAAGAAGACTGATGGTTTTAGTCGAAATGTCTGTTAATAATTAAGACCAAAATTCCAGAAAAAAGATTTAAAAATTCCTCATTTGTAGTAAGATAAATTCACAAAGTAATTATCATACATTAATAAAGAGAAATCTTCTGATCAACAATTAGCACCCTGAATTCCATACACATCGAGCGTAAATTTAAAATATGCTTTTGTCAACATGTTCAGTTGGCTAACTAAGATTCCAAGCTTAAAAAAAAAAAAAAAGTAGAATATCAGCTCTACAAACTCACATGAAAGTATATAACTGACTCATTGTAGAGCAGATGGGCTGTGTCAATGTCATCTAATTCTTCTCCAGTTTCACCACTGTCTTTTTCAATCTAGACAATTCAAATCATTAACATGACTGTTGTAAATATTGCGATAGAAAAGCCAATCTAGTTAACAGACCCTCTGGCAGGAAATATTTTGAGACATTAATTTTTCTATCACATTCATCAAGATGGGTGAAATGATCTTCAAGCTCGCTTTCAATGATTATGGGAATTTATAGTGACATTTATTTCTGGTAAATGTAAAATAAACAGTACTATAAATAATTCATAGAAAATAATGAAAGCATGAACTTTGTAGAAATGTGAACACTTGGTTGTACACATTAAAGAAACAATAACAATAACATCAAGGCTGTGGTCTAGCAGCACCCAGTGGCCCCCAGTGCCTTACTTTTGCTCTTCGGCGACTCGGGAAGTTTAGTTTTTTCATACTAAGCACATGCTGGGTGGGCACCCTGGATTTCACAGTTTCAGAGCATGTCATGTGGTTAAGGTTCAAGACCTAGCCTGACTGCGATGTGTTCTAAGGCAAAACACTTTTCTCTCAAGGTGCTTCTCTCCACCCAGTAGTATAGCAAATTGTCAGGGAAGCATGATAAAATTCTGGGGAGGGGAGGGAGGGGGTTATGGACAGCATCCCACCCAAGGGTGTAGTAATACTCATTAAATAGTTGCTTCATGTTATGGAAACTGGATAGGTCACATGGCTCAAGTACAGACTGAATCTTTTATCCTCCCTGTATGTCTTGATTACTAAATGTTACATGAACATGTGCAATGCTCACTTGTCTCCTTAGCTGTAGTAAGTTATGGGCAAATTCCTCACTTCCTCTGCAGCTTGAATGATAAAACTGTGCCACTAGATTGTTATGCTGAACCTTTGGGTCATTTTTCCTTAATTCTGAAAGCTTGTTTAATGACATCAAACATCTGAAACAAAGGCAAAATGAGTTTGTCCATTTGTTATAAAACTACAGGGGTGGTAAGATTAAAACATGCTACAACTTCATACAATTGATCTTGGATTTGTAAAGAAATTATATACTGTCCACAACAACAAAAAAATAAAAACATTACAAATTCCAAAGTAAAAGTGGGTGAGTAGTGTTAAGTTGTGAAAGACTGATGCAACATTAACTTCTTCCTCTGTTTCAAAAGGTAATGTGAGACACCTTGGAAGGAGAATTTAGCAGTTTGTCCGAAGTCATGTTAAATACTTTTTCCCATGCACCCCTTCCATTCAAGTGTATTTAGTAGAAACTTTCAAAGGGGTCAAGTCCACTGTACACTAAAGAAACAGTTGTGCCACAAAATGTAAGAACAATTTTTGCCTGAATTATCTCATTTCTTACCTATCATATTGTTTATTTTCAAATTCAACATGAGCATTGTTTGCAAGTTCCCTCTCAGCATCTGTCACACCAACTCTAGGAATGGGCTCCTGTAAACTGTCTAATATGTTATCCACTGGCACCTCTGACATCTTGTTGAAGAAAATGACATACAGAGTGATATCGAATGCAGTTAGATTTGACATGTAAACAAATTCAGGGCTCGACACTAACGGTAGCCCACTAGCCACAGACTAGTAGAAATTCAGTCTTAGCTAGTGGTTTTCAATTTCCACTAGCCAGTTTGGCTAGTAAACAGACTGAAATTATCATAAGATCTAAAAACATCTAAGATGTCACTAACCACTTGGCTAGTAATTTGAAAAATTAGTGTTGAGCCCTGAAATTGCAGATGCATTCCCACACTGCATTGTGGAGCCAGAGAACACTATTTCATAGCAATTTTAATGCAGTGCATTACAGTGATTGTAAGCAAATGAATCAAACCCTGTATGATCAGAGTGCAAAGTGTTCCTCTTCCCACCCCACCCCCAAGGAAACAGAGGCAAATTAAAAGAATAGCTTTCCTGTGGGGAAAAACATCCGGGGATGGTTGAGCGACTGTAAAATCCGGTGGAAAATATAAACTTTTCGTTAGGAAGAAAATAAATTAGGCTAAATAAATGCATTAAAATATGATCGCTATCCTGGATTTCATGTAGCCAATTCGAGTCCACATTAAGCGTTTGGTTACCAGCAATTATTTGACCTCAAAAGTCATGTCGGATTCAACCAAGAGGGAGACATTTGCAAAATACACTGTACTTCAAGACACACGCTCACAGTTAGGCTGACCCCAGCGAATCTGCGTCGAATCATAGTGCAAGCTGAAGAATCATGAAGTTCTGGAGTTAACTTACGTCAACTTTTGTATGAAAAATCATATTTTCGAAGCTGATGCCTTAGGTAATCGACAAGGAATCGACAGGGGTAATCAACCGGACTAGAGATCAATGTGTTAAAATTGTACTGCACGCTATCGCTACCTAGAATCAAGCCTCCCTGGAATATCTTCATATAAACTTACAGTTTACCTTTATGACAGCAATCTCCGATATTTGAATCCAATAACCTTTTACGAGTACTCGTACCTCAAACGTATACAGTAGTGACTAAAAGCGGTCATTGAGGGCTCAAGAGACAAGAATTTCGTAGTCAGCGGCGCGTTAGAAAATGTTAGTGTTGTTATGTAAACTGGTTGACATATACTCAAAAATCATACGCACTTTGCCCTAAGGGGTTTCTGGGAAGAACTCCCGTCTGGCTAAGCCAAAGATAACTTTCGCTCCACCTGTGAGGTTTCTATAAAGTATTTTCTATAAAGTATGCATAAATGGAGAGAGGTACCAGAGCCCAATTACATGAACCTTAATGCGTTCATTAGGCGTTCTGTGGCTTTCGCTCTGAGGAGGCTCTAACGCTTGAGACTTCAGCTAAAGAAAACAAAATGCGGCGGCCCATTTACACAATCAACTGAGCTGATAAATAAAAATATCTTGTTCCATAGCTTACTTTTCTACGCTGTGCATGAATATGAAATTATTTACGAGTAATATTCGACTCTTGCTGACCATTAAGCCAAATAGGTGTATGATGCATTATAACCATTAACGGTTCTCTTTGGGCAAGGAAATAAGGACATTGAGTAATGCTAAAATAAGCACCTATCTACATAGACACTCGTCCTTTGCGACGAATAAGCCAAATTTGTGAATACAGCAATACAATACATCGGTAACATTTTTTTAAGCTTATTACAACAGCCGCATGGTACATAGCAAGTTTTGCACTTTAAAGTGTAAAATAAGGATTTATTTTACATAGTAATGGTAATGCGATGTTGGAAATTCAGGATCAGAAGAACTATCTTTTTTTCTTGTTATTGAAATGTAATTCAATTTGAATATTTGAAAATGGCATTAATTTGCTATTGAAATACAAGAGAGGCAAGCCTCGTCTCTTTGGCAAGAAAACAAACATTTGAGAAAGGATAGCCTTACAGAACTTCAGTGGCGGTCCCTTGCCTTCCGACAGCCTACAAAATGCCTTAGAACTTATTTTATTGTAGCCTGAGGAATGACATCTCTAAACGTCGTAACTCTTTCAATATTAATGAAAAACAGGAAACGCACACATACAAACACTCAAACCACCCCACTTATCAAAATAAACGAGTCAGAATATGAAACTACACAGACTGTTCAAGTTATTGGCTGAACCTATCATTTATTTTTTTATTTTTTTTATTGTGATACAATAACAACACTGCAGTACATAACAAGGACTAACAATACGTTTACTTATATTCCTATGTAAAAAAAAAAAAAGAAAAAAAAGAAAGAAAAACTTACGTCAATGAGAAAAATAGGGGGGTATTGATAACAAGGAATTGTTATTGTACACATTGCAATATGATTTAAATGAAATCTTTTCAAATTGTATTTGAAAATTTTATCCCCCCTTTTCCCATCAGTACTTGTGGCCTTGGGATATGAGACATTCAACAGTTGAAAAAAGGTCTTCGAATGTTGTTATGTAAATAAAAAATTAAGGCCCACTAAAATATTCTTAGACAGAATTCTTAAATAATGAAACAGTCGTGAGGAATTTTATTCAAAATGACTCTAAATGTTTGTTTTGTTTCTCTTTAATTCTCTTTAATTCTCTTTGCTGTGCGAGAAGGGTTCGACGAAAAATTTGGAAACAAGCCAGACACCAAAACCATCTCGCACGCAAGCCCCCGCTGAATAATTTAATACCATGTGGATATTCCAAGATTTACTCATTGTTTAAGATATAAACCTCGTGATCGTCGAAGCAAAGTAAATAATCTCACGCATTTAGCTCTTCACAAAAAAGGATTAATTCACCGATACCTCGCGATCACTTTTACAAAAAGTATTTTTACGATTTAAGTTAAGTTTAATTTTAAGCTGGTGGTCGGCACCTGCCATCAGTTTCTGTTTAAATTAAATATATTTTCTTACATTAAGATCTGCAATGAATTTCAAACAAGAGAGCGGAGTTAAAAGTCATAATCCTTGCTCAATGAAAACAATTCGAGTACACTATTTTCTGTCTTTTCTAGAAAATGAACAAAGGATGCCGCGTGAATACTCAGTATTCATGCAGCAAGCGGTTTCGAATTAATCTCCGGTAGGCTCAATTGCTGTTTTTCCATCGGCCTTCTTCAGATCTACTTCCGCCATAAGCTTTTTCTGAATTATCTGTAAATCTTCATCAAAATCCTTTTCCAGTGTCGTCGATGTTTCTAACATGCTTGATACCCTGGTAAGCTTCTTTAATGCCTGGTCGAACTCAAGGATACCGTCAGAGTTGTATTTTCGCAAAGGTGGCCTACCAAACTGTTCTCGTTTGAGATCGTCTGCCCACTGCACCGACTTCTTCTTTACCGGCTTGGAATCTTGTTTTGCATGGCTGCTATCCTTGTCTTTCAAAGCACTGGATGCACTTTGAGATCGCCGTCTCCTGACCGTTGAAGGTCGAAAGCGCATCATTTTAAACTACATGCGATTCATCCCCGCCACCTCTGTGATGATGAGCAAAGGCTCTTGTTCACATCGTCAATATGCCAAAGCCATTATGTCAAAAGGTGACACCATTGGCCACTGTGACAGCTTAGATATCGCATGAGCTGATTAGCCTTGAGCCTTGTCAGACAAAATATTGACACTGATAAGTCCGTAGCTGCTATGGATAAAATAAGACTCTACCGTCTATTTTTCTCGCCTGAGGCAAAGCGCCAAAGCATATGTCGATAACCTAGACGGCTACTTTTGTTCTTTTAAAAGTGTCCATCGTGAATACAAATGCCTTCATTTGGATAGAAATAATACTGTCTTCCAAAGAATTGTTGATTTGTCTCCTGCCTAATTTTTTTTTTTCATTAAAAAGCTTTATGCATGGTTTATTATGCATTATAGGTTTCATAAGGAGATGTTGATATCGCAATTTCAGTTATTCTGGACATTCACAGTGGGAAAGATGGCTGTTTTAATTAATCACAAATTGCCTAGCCTTCTTCCACAATGGCGGTTGAAATTTAGAACCACTAAACATTAAACTACATTGAAAATTCAAATCAGCTTCTCGCTCAGAGTTTCCCAGCAGCTAAGAAAATGTAGCATAGATTTCAATTTGAAATAATTATCGATGTTTGTATGACCTATAGTTGCTTTTGATGAATTCATAATTAAAATCGATCGACAATTTGGCAAAGTGTGCATCTTAAAAGCTCAATAATACATTTTTAATGTCAATTCCGATTAACATCGGAATAATAATACGAATACAAAACTTAAGGATTCTGTTTATTTTCCGTGGTTTACAGCTAAATCTTATTTTCCAGTGTAGCATTATAATTCGTATGTGTGGACAAGAACACCGAGAACCCTAAATTGTCGATGCTTTGTTTCCACAGATAGGACACATTACAAAATAAATAGAATTTTGTATTTGCATTAATTATAGATTCTCATAAGACATATTAGTAGTTATACAAATATAATTCATAAATTGGTCTTATCCATCATACGTTTTTAAATATCTTGTTTGTAACCGCGGAGTTTTTGTAGTTAGCGCCCCTCTTGTAGCATTTTGAGTTTTCATTTTTTGTGATTAGAAAATGTAGGAAAGGCAGGTAAGCTCAAGCAGGCACCGAAAAACTTTGTAAGGCAAATTCCTCGTCGCAAAGGTACCTAGAGAGTTTGGGTTTTATCAACTGAGTTGATAATGTAGTTTGGCCACCGTAAAGAGCTTCAAAGCCGAAGTTTCGAGCTTTAGCCCTTCGTCCGAGCGAATGACGAAGGGCTAAAGCTTGAAACGTCAGCTTAAAACTCTTTACGGTGGTTGATAAAACCCAAATACCCTGTTACTCACACCGACGCAGCACCACAGTTCATCTTTAGAAACTTGCTCTCTTTCTATAGAGAGTTGGGTGAAAAAATCAGCGAATAAGTTTAACTATCCAGATCTCTCTGCTCTGGTTAAAATAAAACAAAAATTTTGACCATAATTAATGAGCTAGTCTATGAAAAGCGTAAAGGTCGCATTTTTCAATCTCAACAGTCTATGTACACACTCTTTTCCTTTAGCTGCTCAATTTTGTATAAAGCGCTATCTTGGCTGAGACAAGTAAACACGGCGGGGATGTGCCACATTAACATTAGCACTGAAATACTCCGTAAGGAGAGGTTTCGTTAAGGAAAAATTTTAACTAAAATTTAACTTGAACCCATAGAGCAGCAACTGTGCTTTTCAAATTATCAGCTCCAGTCATAAAATCTTCTAGAAGCTTTTTTTTTCTTTTCGAAGAATTTTCTTGAAAAATGTCCCTTTCAATTAACTGACACGCTCTTTTGGGCGAGTAGAGGTCCCAGTGAAAAGCTTGTTGCTTTTTCAAATTTCCATTGCTCTTGAAACCTCACATATATTCATACGCATAATCCTATATATTTTGATTCAAACTGTTTAGCGTTTCGGCATAAAAGTAAACGAATATTAATTCATAATAAAAAAAGATTTGCAGTGTACGGGTTATCGTTAGCTTATAGGTTATTCCTCAAAAATTACGTCTGCATGGCTTTATGAACTGTGCAGGGTTCGAGTAAGTTTTTCTCTGATTAGAGAGGCTGCTGCACTGGGTGCGCTAGGGAATAAGAGGTTGCTGGTTATGTCCAAACGTGACCAGACGTTCTAATTCTCAGCTAGCTAGTTGTATAAGTGAAAGTGTATTTTACACTTCAGTTACAGCATAATACTGTTAAAATCGCGGTAGACAGGTTTCTTAATTAAGACTTATTTACAGGACACACTTTAGCGTACACACTTCTAAAATGAAATGGTAACAAGGTTATCATATAATCAAATAACACACTACTAATAAAGAATTAAGGGCGGATCCAGGATTTAGTCAAGGGGGGGTTCGGAGAATTGTTCCCCTTCTGAGGTGTCCAAGATTTTGAAAATTAGGTCTTCGGAAACATGATTTCCAGCGTTCTGAGGGAAAATTTAGGGGGTTCGACCGAACCACTCGAACCACCCCTGTATCCGCCCAGATTACTCTTATATTAACGTACTTGTAGTAAATGAATGAACTTTAAGCTTTAGTAACGACTGATACCGAAAAGATGTTGCGACTAAAACGGACACATTCGTTCAAAAATGAATCCCAACTAGGATTTTGACAGCATAATACAAAATCGCAGTAGACGGGTTTCTTAATTAAATTTATTTACAGAACACACTTCAGCGCACACACTTCTAAATAAAACGGTAACAAGGTTATCATATAATCAAATCACACACTACTAATAAAGAATAATGAATAAGATTACTCTTATATTAATGTACCAATAGCAGTTAAATGAGCTTTAAGCTTTAGTAACGACTGAAACCAAAACAAATTTGCGAATAAAACAGACGCATACGTTCAAATATGAATCCTAAATAGGATCTTGAATAATGACGTAGGGACTAAGCATCATCGAACGGATATAAAAAATAACTCTATGTACTTTCTCGCTTTTCATGAAAATGCAATAGATCCGCGCTTTGAGCCTCTACGCATGACATCTACTCAACGAAACACATGTATACTTGGTTTTTTACCTATAATATTTACACCGAAAACTCTTACAAACCGTCTTTGATCAAAAAGATTTGAAGGGAAAGTTGCTGATTCATGCAATGGATTCAAGAAGGTCTTCTGGATTTGATATGCACTGTTTGTGACAGATCAAAGACATCATTTACTCCATCGTAAGATGACAAGGTGAACATTCTCGATTACAAGAAAGATAGACAGACCGGTATGACATGATGAGTGTAGTTGTGACCATATTCGGGACACTCGAAGAGTCCATCGTCAAGACTGATCCTCTCGTACATCAAATCTCTCATATCAAATCCTTGCTTGAGGGTATTTTACTTCTCCAGGCTAGATATGCCAGTCAGGAATGGCGATGATAGAAAAGAGGAACTAAAGAATCATTCGTGTTAAGATAGTCGGGTTTACAATGACATCATGTATATCTAAGGAAAATGCCAAACACTTCTTCTTATTTTGTCGTTCTATGATTCATCTTCATACCTATAAAACTTAAAAAGGTCTATTGTCTGTTGCAAGACTCTCCCTCCGACACGACGTGTCTGTTACTGTGGGCCCATAAAAAATAGTCATGTTTCCAAATTGATGTCCGACGTATACATTAAGCATGCGCCGCTACGATGAGAATATGGACCTGAGGAAAACAAGAGAAGAGAGCTTAATTATAATGAACAATTTCGGGCAACCGTGTAATAATAGAATAGATTGTAAACGCATCTTTCTGTTTTTCTGGTTTCGACTTAGTATCGTGTATTTGACAACCTCGAAAACAGTACTACCGTTTTCTGTCGATACCTGCGACATATTTTCTCAATTATTTATTTCATTCCTGCTACTTACTTCATCAACGATGCGAGTCCCAGTGCAGCGATTAAAGCGAAACTTGGCAAGTCCTGTAAACCTTGATACAAAAATGAAAACCGTTAGATTATCGTCGCAAATTCAATCGCATTTCTCAGGGGTCCTTCATTTATGACAGAGTAAGGGAGGGTGAATAAATGCAAAGGTAACCTTTATTTGCATCAAATTAAACCCATTTAGTTATTATGAGTTATGTTGTCCAATTAGACTCCATATGCGTAGAAATAAATTGGGTTCCTACTGGTTGATGGCTAAAATTTAAGTTTGAACGCCATACACTGCCCCTACTCTTCAAGAAAATGAATCGCTTTCACGAAGACCTATCTTGTTACTCACTGAGTCAGCCAATCGAAGGAAACTGAGCAATGCATGAGAATACCAGCTCCCCTGATCTTTCTAGCGTTTCCATCTTCTTCGGTTGTGAATAATCTCTACATATTTGTATGTTGTAAGATAATGAAGATAGAGCGCATCATCTAATCGGTGAATTCAGTGTCCAAGCGAATGCTTTATCATGTTATAGAACCCGCACAAAACTAGTTATGTCATAAAAGCAATAGAACGAATTTTTTTTTTTTTTTGCTTAATTATTGGATAAACTGGATTACACACGCACAGTGATTGGTTCTTACTCATGATATATTGGAGAACAGACGAGCAGATGACGTCACCATTAGCGACATTTTGCTTTTTTTTCATCATATATAATAAATAAATGTCATGTTGCTGTGGTGTTTTGGTCCTTACCACATTTTGACGTAATCTATGATCTATTACTGAACAGAAACCCAGCAACACGAAATCTATTTGTTAAATATTCAATTTCAAGACCTTACCGTTACTGCACTCGCAATAAGCTTTAGGTTCCCCTTGGCAATATCCGTCATCTTTCCTGTCTGAAAGGTCAATACCTTTACATTTGTCTGCAGGAGTGCATGTTACCTCTACAAGCAATTCCCCGCCTGCTCCATCACAGCAGACTCTGTCGCACTCTCCAGGTTTGGGCGTTTTTTTTATATCAACTCCTACATATAATCAAATAGTAAGTACACCTTAGCATGTATTTTTACTTGGTGTTCCGTCATTAGGAACAGCGAGAAAGGAGGACGAGGTAAGAAATGGCTGCGTGAGGCTCACTTAATGCCGTTTCAACTGACTGCTAAGCATCAATCGCGTCTCTGCCTGAAGAGAGCCTAGAAACGCTAGAAAAAAACTTCCAAAACACTCATCAATCACTTACCTTAAGATTGACATTAAACAATTAGATAAGTAAATGAAGAAAACCTCTTGATTTGTATATAGATCGGCCTCTGAGGACCTTCTTAAGTATTCTCAACGAGAGCTGAGCTCTTGTCTCACCCTACAGATCTCTGAGGTGTAAAATTGATACACGTATCTCGGTTGCTACAACAGACGATACGGTCTGGAATAAAAGCTTCTTTATGACCTCTATTGCATTCTGATCTTCATTACTATGTAAATTTCACTTTTAACTGGGGACACATTTGTAAAATTTGCGCGTGAAATAAAGAAAAGGAAAAGCTTTCCTTTGGGGGTTTCACTCGTTTTGTTCTTCTTTTCTTCAAATTCGGGATGAGCTTCCACTTAGAAAAATTTAAAGCAGCGAGCTAAAGTTTCATGTTTTTCCCGGGAAGCTTATCTGTCAGCCTTGACTTTGTGAAGTACCGGGACCGTGACTCATCTCAGACATCTCGAAGTTGAACTATGAAAATTAACGACTAATTTTACATGCAGTTGAAAGAAGTACCTTGAAACTCGAGAGTGTATACTGTGTTATCTGCTCTTATATCGTTGCCAAATGCGCCTTGTTGAAGTCCATCCTTAAATACTTGCTCGATCGTAATTCCAGAGGGTCCTCCAGCGTGCAGTGACAGCATAAGTTTCCCTTCAAACGGAGAATTGCAGGTGGCGCTCTTAACTTCCGCACCACAGGGTCTGAATCCTACTTTCATGAGCATTTTTAAAAACTGTAGATTGGAAAAACGTGTGAGTGATTACGAGAGAGGAGAACGTAAGGTTTCGTGACCTACTTTTGCATTCGGTGTGAATAAAACTTAAAATCAAACCATCCTGCGGTTTGTTATAGACTTTTTCAAAAAAGGACAAAAATAAAATGGGTAAATCAGCGAGTTCATGCAAGGTAATACATTTAAAATATATATACACTCGATTGCAAAACATTTACACTTAAAAAGTAAGAGATGTCAGTGATGAGACCCAATGGCCTCAAGGGAAATGTGCGCATATCTATATATATATATAGGTAGTGAGAGGTTGGAATGGGACACCTGAGCCAATTACAGACCTAGACTCTTTTCAACCCCAAATAATTCATAAAATTCCTGAATGTGACAAAAATCTATATACAGTGAGAAATGATATTTTACCAGCTATTCAATTTAAAATATCCAGGTTAAAAATGTCCAGATTATTTAAAGGTTATTCGAGTTTGGAGTGAAGATCTTTTTCTTCCCTTTTTTCAACTTTCACTTTTTTCCCCTCATCTAGAATTCATTTAGATTTCTCATTGTCCATCAAACGGCGCGTTGAAATATATTTGAGTGTCTTTCCAGATAAGAGCAGCCACGAAATGATGTTAGAAACCATTGTAATGAAAGAAAGCAAGCTCCGTACTTACGCCAACTTCTATGGTATTGATTAAGACCTCCGACTTGCCGCCAGAACAATCAACTGTGACTTTCACGTAGATTTCTACTACTAAAACTAATCATAAGAAAATTGAACAAATAGAATACAAAGCCTCACTTAGGTATTGATACTCGTTTGGTAAGCGTGATAATGTCATTGTGTGACTCAGTTTTTTTCGGACTGCGTTTGCCTAAAGGATTGTGGCAATATTCCTTGAAGCTGAGATGATGGAAATGAATATCTACCGTACGCCCTGTTTTAAGTGGCATGAAACTCCGAGGCATACAGTTCAATTCAGCTTTCGATCATTTTACAATTTGGGACAAATTAAGTTTATCTTCCTTCAACACCTACTAACATTAAGGGTGATAAAATTTATTGGAATCAGAGCATTAGCTCAATTGCAGTGAAATCAGGCGTCTTAAAAAGAAGCTTAAGTGGGTTCTTATTCCTTGTGACAATCATTTGCTGGATCTAGATAGGCTGGAAATTGGGCACTTGCCAGTGTCCCTGCCAGCGAGGGATTTACTGCAATCTTTTACCTTTAGTTCCTCGTATTACAAGCTGATGCAACCTTTGATAAAATCCGTCATAGCGATTAATTGACGCCGTCAACTTGACCTTAATGATCAACTATTCATTTCACTCTCCCATCCTAGGGGCACAACAGTTCCTCAAGAATCTGATTTTTATGCTCACCTACTCTAATATCCACGCAAACACTGCTTGGAAGTGGTCCTGTTGGCGTGCTTGACGGTGGTCCTGTTGGCGTGCTTGACGGTGGTCCTGTTGGCGTGCTTGACGGTGGTCCTGTTGGCGTGCTTGACGGTGGTCCTGTTGGCGTGCTTGTCGGTGGTCCTGTTGGCGTGCTTGACGGTGGCCCTGTTGGCGTGCTTGACGGTGGTCCTGTTGGCGTGCTTGACGGTGGTCCTGTTGGCGTGCTTGACGGTGGTCCTGTTGGCGTGCTTGACGGTGGTCCTGTTGGCGTGCTTGACGGTGGTCCTGTTGGCGTGCTTGACGGTGGTCCTGTTGGCGTGCTTGTCGGTGGTCCTGTTGGCGTGCTTGACGGTGGCCCTGTTGGCGTGCTTGACGGTGGTCCTGTTGGCGTGCTTGACGGTGGTCCTGTTGGCGTGCTTGACGGTGGTCCTGTTGGCGTGCTTGACGGTGGTCCTGTTGGCGTGCTTGTCGGTGGTCCTGTTGGCGTGCTTGACGGTGGCCCTGTTGGCGTGCTTGACGGTGGTCCTGTTGGCGTGCTTGACGGTGGTCCTGTTGGCGTGCTTGTCGGTGGTCCTGTTGGCGTGCTTGACGGTGGCCCTGTTGGCGTGCTTGACGGTGGTCCTGTTGGCGTGCTTGACGGTGGTCCTGTTGGCGTGCTTGACGGTGGTCCTGTTGGCGTGCTTGACGGTGGTCCTGTTGGCGTGCTTGACGGTGGTCCTGTTGGCGTGCTTGACGGTGGTCCTGTTGGCGTGCTTGACGGTGGTCCTGTTGGCGGGCTTGACGGTGGTCCTGTTGGCGGGCTTGACGGTGGTCCTGTTGGCGTGCTTGTCGGAGATACTACACTTTTATCCACTGCCGATGAAGTTTCCCTTCCTTCAACTGTTGAGGTTACCCTACCTCCAATTCCTGTGGTAGTGGTTGCGATAACACCCACTGACGCTGTGTTAGTTACTGCTCCTCCAGTGGTAGTTACGTCTCCTTCGCCTACTAAGGTGGTAGTTACTTCTCCGCTTATTGCGGTGTTACTTACCTCTCCACCAGCTGTAGTGAATGATACTCCACCTCCAACTGCAGTGGTAGTTTCGGAAACTCCAGGTACTATAACTGTGGTTGCAACGGCTGCGGTGGTTGTTTTTCCACCTCCAACCATTGTGGCTGGGCTGGGTGTGATATAGGTTGTTGTAGCGGAACCTGAAGTTAAATTATAGTGATCAACGTCAGGAAGACTTTGTAGTTTAGAAATGTCACAATTTCGGACATAGAAGGAAAGCATTAAGTGAGCTAAAAAAGACAATGTAGTTGCCATCGTGTAAAGAGTAAAATTTTGAGAGACGTTTTGGCTGAACAAAAAGAGAAAGTAAAATACAGGAGCTAATAGAAAAAAACATCGCGTCAATGAACCTACTGAAGGATTCGAATCTTTTAACCAGCTTGACACAGCCACCAGACAATTGCTCGACTTTGACACTTGTCTCTTTTCTCTTTTGTTTGGTTTTCTTACGAACATTCAGCATTTGTTCAAGTTAATTGAGATTCAGGCATATTTGATATTATTTTTTTAATAATGGTAATTGTTCTCACAAAATTTGTTCCACCCTTCGTAAAAAACAAACGAATAATGGTGACATTAACATGAATCAAGCAGTTCACTTTTAAATTCTCACAGATGTGAATGAAAAGTGTTTGACAACCTACCCAATTCTTTAATTTTGGAGGCAAAGAAATAGTTTGGTAACAGGACCATAAAAAGTTATTAAAAGTCATATTAATGGGTGATCCTCCCAGAGTGACAAAAAAAAAAATAGAATACATCAGTGATCCTCTTGGAATTGATAGCAAATTTTCAGTAGGCAATAATCATAATGAACAAGGACACGTACAAGCAAAATTGTTTGCAGATCAAAATGGCGATCTCTTCGGAAGTAAGCTTCTTGCTGATATTCTTGGAGGTAAGTTCTCATTTACTGTTGTTGTCCATGTTGGATCTAGAGGAACTAGAGATGGGTCATTTGTCTCGCTGTCATTATTGATTGGGGATGAATTCTCAGATTAATTATTTGGTTTCTATCTCGTGACAGGAGCATTTCGTGAACTGTAAAAGTTTGAATGACTCCATTCGTGGAACCGTTGAGCCAGAATACATTTGCTACAGAGCTACATTTTATTCAGAGTGTTGTAAGAGAGGTGAGGGTCCTCTTCACTAGCTATTCGGTGATCTTCAAAATTGAGCTCTTTGTCCTCAATTTTTGTTTGTGAACACCTTCTCCACTTAAAAAGGGAACAACATTTTTTAAGACAATAGTGAAAAGGGTGGGCTGAGTTTGACTCAGAGGGCGATATTGGACACACGCGAATTTGATACCATGTTAGTACAGTCGAACCTCGACTACACGGACCTCGATTATCCGGATTTCTCGATTATCCGGACTTTTTCTCTGGTCCCAATTTTGTTACGAATATTTATCAGTCTTGATCAAGATCCGGAGCTATATACTTTTCTAAACTACAGCGTGAGTTTGCTTCAGTTTCAAAAAGCAAAAGCAGCGCTCGGACGAGCGGTAACTAATGGAGAACATTCGAATGAGGTCTGATTGGCTTAGAGTTGCTTTGTTACTAAGCGAGATTTCACGCTCTATTGGCTCGTTCGGCGTGGTAAGCAAGATACCAAGCTACACAGTGTCGCGAATGTCTATTCATGATCATCATGTTCTTGGGGCGTAAGCGATCCATACTGTCGATAAAAGATGAACAGTCTATAATTTCGCGATTAGAAAGAGGAGAAAAAGGAACAAATATGTCAGCTGAATACGGCGCTGGTAAGCAGCAGATATCTGATAACAGCATGAACAAGGAAAAGATTAGGAAGTTTGCCGACAACTCAGAGAACAGCGAAGGGCTAACGCGTAAATCGCCGTAGGGTTGTACATAATGAACAGCTCGATAAAGCTATCTATGCCTCATTAATATTCATATTCTTGATTATCCGGACTATTTCGTTTAATATACCGATCAATAATTGATTGTCGAGTGATCATTGACATTGTACCATGATTTTTGTTTTCGGTAATCAAAGCTCTATTTTTCCTTAAACAACCCCTCTTTTGATGGAATACCTATTTGATAACCAAAAGACGCATCGAAAACGGTCACGATTTCAAGTATTTTGTTTCCATTGTTACCTCAAAATAAACACCTATTCTGTCAGCGTTTTTAAAGAGACATGGCTTACAATTGAGCGCGATGCAGTTACGATAACACAAAAGCAGGTTTTTCATATAGTGGGTTTAAGCAAGTTATCCTTGCTGAAATTTTGGGAAACCATGGAGGGTTAGTTTCGACTAAATTGCATTGAATCATACGATCAACGTCGTGCGATGTCAATTTCGAACTCTTAAAAGACCCTGAAGTATCATGACCATAATAACTAACAAGTCCTCTATACAAGTAACTTCAAAGATGTGCAAAGTCACTAGTGCTTCGGTTGGTTAGGGCACGAACTTTCCTCACAACTAAAAGGAAAGGAAATATCTCAAAGATGTGCTTTGAAGATATTATTAGAATTATTTCGTTACCCCCACCGACGCAGCCTCAAACAATTTCTTTCGAAACTATCAGCCTTTATTCCTTTGAAGATACGTTCTGGATAAACCACCGAGCTTAGCCAAGGTTATAATCTATTCACAGGTAGTCTAACCTTCATTGCATCTTACTCTTTGAGCCGATCATTTTCTATTGTTCTAATCACTAATGTGAGCAAATAATGAAAAACAGTGAACATTTTTACCGTGACAAAAAAGACAGCCCTGAAAGATCAGTAATGTCATTATGAATGTAACCTTCGCCATCGCCAAGTGTAATGTTATTAGTGGGGTCGTCTTTCTCAACAACTTTCAACCAGTTATAATCGGAACGTTGTTGAAGAGAAAGACACAGCAGAAAAACAAAATAAAAACCGGTGAATTTGGAATAAATTATAAAAAAAATTGCCACGATCTCTGAACGGGTAGATTTGGTGTTTGACTCACGCTCGTTTGAATGCAAATGAATGGAAAATGTGCACTTGTTTTATAAGTTTACCATGTCATAATTACCATACCAACGTCTCCAAACCCCCGAAACACGCCTGAGGCTATTCGTTATTCCTTTTCTATCGGTTTTCTTTGTTTTTGTAAAATGTTGGACGCAGTAGATTTGTTTCTTCTGCGGTTGTGGGGAAAACAAAAAGATATGTTAAATTGAATTGTTGGGTCAAGACAGACACATTTTGAATAATGAATAAGCAGGAATATATTTAATTTTGTCTCTAAAAACTCTATTTTTCCCTTCCAGAAAGTATGACTGGACTTTGACTAGACGCCAAATTTTCACGACCTGTAGCTTCTCTTTTGAAGATAGTTTCCATTTGAGAGGAGAATATTTTACCTTCACCTATTAATTATCCATATAAATTCATACAGATTATCTCATATGTTTTGATTTGAACTGTTTAGTGTTCCGGCATAAAAGTATAGGGATATTAATTCATGATAACGGAAGACTTCGAGTGTACAGGTTATTACTCAAAATATACTTTTCCAGGACTACTTGAACTTTACAGGATTCCAGTAGGTTTCGCTCTGATGAGAGAGGCTGCTGCACTAAGCTCACAAACGGGATCTAACGTGCTAATTCTCTGCTAGCAAGTTGTATAAGTATATTTTAAACTTCAGTTACAGCATAATACTGACAAAATCGCAGTAGACGGGTTTCTCAATTGAGACTTCTAAATGAAAACGGTAACAAGTTTATGATACTTAACAATTATTCGCCGAAGGTGAGGTGAATATCGTCGAATAATCCCCGAGACGAAGTCGAATGTCGAATAATCCCCGAGACGAAGTCGAGGGGATTATTCGACAATATTCAGCGAACCTGAGGCGAATAATTGTTTTAGCATAATTTCAGAGCTGAACAACAGAGAACTTTCTAAAATCATAACAGCTTAAAGATGAAATAAACAATTTTTAAAAATCGAGTTTCCAGACGGGATTTGAACCCACGACCCTCCGTGATCTAGTCGGATGCTCTAACCACTGAGCTACAGGAGATTCTATGGTGAGCAAGGGTCAATTAGTGGGTATTGACTGGAACCGCATCACGCGGCTACACAGCCAAACATCAGCTAGCGCATAGAAGCTCACTAACAGCATCACGCTGTCACATTAAAGCATCACATGCATTAAAGCATCACATGCAGCCAACCAGCCTCCAAAGTGAGCATGTAAAGATGAAATAAACAATTGACCCTTGCTCACCATAGAGTCTCCTGTAGCTCAGTGGTTAGAGCATCCGACTAGATCACGGAGGGGCGTGGGTTCAAATCCCATCTGGAAACTCGATTTTCATAACAGTTTAGTAACATTTATTAGCATTTTATTTAAACATTTTAGATAAACCGCGTGGAGCGGTTTATATAGCGTCATATAAGGATCCGCTCGACCAATCAGATTGCTGGAAACTCTTTGCTCAGCTCTGAAATTATACTAAAATCAAATTATACACTACCAATAAAGAATTAATTAATAAAATTACTCTTATATCAAGGCACTGATGGTAGCTGAATGAATTTTTAGCTTTCGTAACGAGTGATACCACAAAAATTTGCGACTAAAACGGACGCATGCGTTTAAAAATGAATCGTAAATAAGATTTTGAATAAATGAGTAGGGACTAATCATTGAATGGATACAAAAAATAACCCGTCACGCTTCCTTGCTTTTCATGAAAGTGAAATGGCTCTTTGAGCCTCTACGCATGACATCTACTCTATTGAACTCTTCGTAACACATGTGTACTTGGTTTTTTAGTTTTAATATTTACACCGAAATCTTTAACAAACCGGCTTTGATCGAAAAGATTTGAAGGATAAGTTAATGATTCAGGCAGTAGATTCAAGAAGGTCTTCTGGATTTGATACGCACTGTTTGTGGCAAATCGAAGACATTAATTGCTCCGTCGTAAGATGACAAGGTGAAAATTCTCGAACTGTTGAGGTTGCCTTACCTCCAATTCCTGTGGTGGTAGTTGCGATAACACTCACTGACGCTGTGCTAGTTACTGCTCCTCCAGTGGTAGTTGCGTCTCCTCCGGTTACTGCTCTATTACTAACCTCACTCCCGACTACTACGAAGCTGGTCACTTCTACTCCAGCCACTGTTGTTGTGGCTGTTTCTTTTCCTGCTGCGTTTCCAGTGGTCGTTACTTCTCCTCCGACCACCCTCGTGCTAGTCACTCCATCGCCGGATACCACCGAAGTAGTTACTTCTCCTTCGGTTGTTAAAGTGGTAGTTACTCTTTCAGCTGTAACTGCGTTGGTAGTTATTCCTCCGGATGCACATGGAAGGAAAGCATATCGTGAGTTAAAATAGATTGTAGTTGCCATTGTGTAAAGAGTAAAAGTTTGAGAAACGTGTTGGCTGAACTATTAGGGAAAGTAAGATACAGGACGTAAAAAAAATAAGATGGCGTCGATGCACCTTGTGAGGGATTTGAATTCTCACTGAGCTTGGCACAGCCACTAGACAATTACACAACTTTAATTTTTTTTTTTTATCATTATTCATTTAACAATTTGCGAAAGGCAGGTAAATTTACAATAGGACAAGGTTGTTCCGTAATAGGTAAAGTACCATTCCATATCGCCTACAAACAGACAAAATTGAAACCCTACCCACTAACAAGCCCCATGCTAAAAAATAAGAAAACATATAATCATTAACCGAACGAAAGAGAAGAGAGAAAAAGAAAAACCAAAAAAACAAAAAAAAAAACAAAAAATAGTTGATGAACATGTTCAAGAATTAAGAGCATTGAAACGACATTTTACAGAAACTATTTTAAAAGAACGGATGTCGTCTTGATTGAAAACTTTGCCAAGTCTTGCGTAAAAGAAAGAATTTTGTTTTTTTACGAAAAGACGGTAGTTCCTTTTCACCTCTTATGTTATCTGGTAAGGCGTTCTCCATAGAGTGAGGTTTTAGCTTTCACATTTTTGAGAAAAAGACCACAGGCCCCACGGTGCGAGCGCCCACTACAAAACTCAAAGAGGTCGTTTCTTTTCGGATCAATTAAACCTAACTTGCATTTAAAGACAAAGACAATTGATACTTTTCTCTTTTGTTTGGTTTTCTTACGAACATTTAGCATTTGTTTAATTTAATGGATATGCAGGCATATATGAGTTTAATGGTTCTCACAAAATTTGCTTCACCCCTTGATGATAACAATTTTGATTACAAACATAGTTCTAAGACTGGGGCGTGTAGCATGGTATTATGCTCAGAGATCAGAAGAAGAAAATAGCTTTTCAGATGGTTGTTGGTAACTTAGGTAGCCACGAGGTTCCTGGTTTAGTTCGGAGGTCAAACAAACCATCAAACATCCTAAGCTACCTTACTTATCTTTTGGAAAATTTGCATTACTAAAGTTTTAATTACTCGGCGATTGAACAATATTAATTTTGTTTATCCAGTGCAGAGATATATCAATATATGTCATATATGTTTATATATGTTTATATATGTCATATATGTCACACATGTTCTAAGACTAGGGCATGTAGGATGGTGTGATGTTCAGAGATCAGAAGAAGAGAATAGCTTTTGAGATGGTTGCTAGTAACTTAGGCAGCCATAAGGTTGCTGGTTTAGTTCGGAGGTCAAACAAACCATCAAACATCTTAAGCTACCTTGCATGTCTTTTGAAAATTTGCATTAATAAAGTTTTAATTACTCAGTAATTAAACAATATCAATTTTGTTTATCCAGTGCAGAAATATGTCAATATTTGTCATAAATGTTTACGCAGACGTTTTCCATATCTCGACAAAGGAAAAATCTTTTAAGACTTTTGCTCTTGTCCACGCAATGAAATTTGCTGCTGAATGGATCTGGGTTTATTTAATGCTAAATTATTAAGTTTTTTAGAAAAGAGGCATATCCGTTTAACTAAATGTTATTATTAAACCTTGCGGGAGAAATAACGATTATTAAATAATCACTATAGGGGTGCCTTCTCTTGGTTTTTCTATTTTTTCTTTGGTTTTTGGTTAAGGTTGCGTTTGCTAAATGCATTTACTATTTTTAGCTCTTATCTAATTGTAAAACCGGAAAACGGAGATCTTCAACGTCTTTCTCAAGACTAACGAGAGTAATGGCATTGGTAAGGTTTGGCAGTTCAGCTATTATACACATGTTCTTGTGAGACTTCGAAACCGATGACCTTTCAAGTTAGATAAGGGAACTGGCGAGCAAGAACACATCTTGACAGAGTGTTTTAAGCATTTTGTGAAGGTCCCCTTCTCCATTCTCCGATCTTCACCCTTCCGCTTATTTTTTCCTCATTTTCTTTCTTTGTGATCACATTGTCCATATAAAAAGACAACAGAATTATATTAGGATAATAATGAAAAGGGTGGGCGCAGTGCTACTCAAGAGGCGATATTGGACACACACCAACTTGATACCAGGTTAGTATACCGATCAATGATTGATTATCAAATGCTCATTGGTAATAGATCTTGATTATCATTTTGTTCGGTAATCATTGCTTTATTTTTTTCTGAAATGGTCCTTCTTTTAATGTAATACCTGTATTTGATGATAATAAGCGCATCGAAAATGGTAACAATTCAAAGTATTTTGTTTTCATCATGACGGTTACTTCAAAATAAACACCTAATTTTGGAAGAAAAAGAGCGGGCATCCTAGGTTCCGACTTTCGATGTTTATTTGCTATTTGTAGCATCAGTCTCCAGCCTTAATCTGGTTAAAAGTTTAATTCTTCTCTTGATTAGCAATGCAGTAACACTAATGCGAATGCAAACTTATTTTATGGAGGGTTGAACCGAGTTATCTCGCTAAAATTTGGGAAACCCGTCGAGGGTTAGTTGTGACTCAACTGCATTGAATGGTAAGATCAAGAAATCCGATTTCGAACTCATAAAAGACCAAGAAGTATCATGACTGTGATAACTGACAAAATAAGAGAGATTCGTAAGGTATGAAGCAGCTAGGAACTTGCAAGTGTTTCTAGAATAGCACCATGGCTGCTGAATGCAAATCAAGTCCTCTATACCAGTACCTCCAAAGATATACTAAGTGACAACTGTTTCAGGAGGTAAGGGACGACCTTTTCCCACAACTTAAAGCAAAGGAAAGGAAACATCGTAAAAACGTGCCTGAGAGATACGTACTGTGTATAGCGCAGCACACAGCTGGGGGTATAATATTATTCAGATGCAGTCTCAGCTTCATTGAATCTTACTCTTCGAGCGGGTCGTTTTCCATCGTATCGTTTTCGCTTCAGGCGACGAATTAAAGGTTAATTTCACTATTGTAAGCAAATGATGAAGTACAGCGAGCTCTTACCGTGACAGAAAAGACAGCCGTGAAAGATCAGTAATGTCCATATCAATGAAACCTTTGCCATCGAGAAGTGTCTTTCGCAACAACTTTCAACCAGTTATACTATTTAATGGGAAGATGGCAGAAGATAACCAAGTTAAAACCAGTAAATATAGAGAAAAAATGCAGAAAAATTCCAATGATCTTTGAACAGGTAAATCTGTAGTTCTACTCACGCACGTTTGAATGCAAAATGAAATGTAAAGGTGGTTCACTCGCTCCTTTGATTTAGTCAACATGTCACAATTACCATAGCAACGCCAACAAACGCACCTAAGCTATTAAGAGGCTGTCAGCCTAAGAACCGACCACTCGAATTTCAGGCGATCACAGAATTCCCTCAAATTTTTACTGTGAGATATTTGATCTAATCTATCGGCAAAAATTATATTTATTTGGTTCGTAATGCTATTTTATCAAATTTTTGGCGACGAGATGCGAGGACGGTCAAAAACAAAGAAATGTGTTTATTTCAGCGTTAATATTCAGCGTTTCGCTGGAGGCTCTAAACACTTACGCATTTGATCAAATAGTATATATCGGACATATGGCATCATTTTACATCTCTTCTGTTGATTAGTAGCAAAATATGTAAATTCTGACCAAACAATGAAGAATTACGCTGTTTTGAAAATACCACAAACAGCACTTTCCAAATTTGAGCTAGTGTGCTGTTGTTCCAAGACGCTTTTCTCAAAAGTGTAACGGGATCTGGAGTCCTCACCACTGTCCATGTTTAGTACTAGGGCTGGTGTGCCGTAAACAATAAAAACATTTTTGGCAACTACTCTTTTCGAGCTACAGGAGCTCGATGAACTTTGCTAATTTTCAATGTTCAAAGTGCATATGACTTAATTTCTTGCTCAAAATCAATGTTTGAGGCAGTGCTTATTCTCAAAACTAGCACGGTTGTTTTGTTAAGGTGAAGATGTCCATAAATTCATCCAAACTTGCCCCAAAGTTAGCAATTACAATTACGAAGGTAGAAATGAACATTTTCTGTGTGAAGTTATTAGACTGTCTCATGTGGGCTGAAACATGTCAAAATTCCATTAAGTATGTCTTGACCGCTGTCTTATGCTGTAAAACACTAAAATTTCTGTCAGTTATAGATTTAGAAACACTCATTCAAAATATGTTATTATGAAGAGGACTTCATGTCTTACCAGAGATCTCCACTAGATCGGGTTGATTCAGTCATGTGTCACGCTCTTTACATTGAAAATGTCACGGATTCAAATTTAACTACTTCGCACAGAAATGGTTTGTGTCAAGAGTGATAATTTTCCTATCTTTACTATTTTTATTCTAGAATTTGCCTCATTATGGACCAAAAAGTAATTTTTTTGTAGACAATTATGACGATGTCGATTTTAGGTGGCAAGCAGGTTGAAATGCCCGTGTTTTTACGCCGGATACCGTAAAATGGTAAAAGGTAAAGTAAAAAAAGTAAAATACAAAGTCAGTGGCCACTAAAAGATTAATGAATTAAGTTTTCTCTTTAGTATCGATAATCACCGTCGGTGATTCACCGTCTATTTGTCTCTTTAAATTCAAATGACTTTTAATTTCTTACTTGGTTATTATAGATTATAGGTAAACGAGTTTGGGGAGATTTAATTACATCGCGTGACTTATATGGGTTTCAAAATATTGATTGATTGAGTCGGCGGAAGCATTTGCAGCTATGTTTTCGCAATTTTCCTCTATTTCTATATTTTCTTTGTTTTATCAACTAGTCTCTCTGCTACCAGAAAAGTAAAGCTCTACTCCTCGATATGTTCTGAAACTCCGAGTACGCAGAACCAGTCCTAATCAAAACGGATCAAACAATGTTCTACATTATTTAAGAGTTTAGACCTTTTCTTATCAGTTAAAGTCACATCCTTCTAAGAATGTGGAAAGTTTAGTTACCAGATCTTTTTTCCTATCTCGGGAGCCATACGGAATCTCAAAAAATTTAAACATCTCCTTAAGCATGACTACGCTGAAAGTTCAAGTTTCTTATCTCGTGAGAGGTCACACAAGCAGTATGAGTCATAGCAAATAGGGTGCTTTAGACCAAGCTGGCCGGCAACGTTTTCCAACATTTCACGTTTTCTTGCTCCTCCTCCTCTGCGTAAACTTCCTCCATTTCAATTTCTCGGCTTCCCTGTCTTCTTCTTGCAGCCGCCAGTCTCGAGAAAAACCCCTGCACTTGAGTCTTCGTTAGCCAGTCCTTCCTTTCAAACATGCGGGAACCATCTGGGTTTCTTGCCGTTTTCATGTCTGCAGCTACTTTTCCGGGAGCTGCCTTCGTACCAGTTCTCTCTCTAAGGTCAAATTTTGTTTTAAGATACTGTTTAACTTCAGAAGTGAAACGCACAGCTTCCTGGCTTCGTGGCTTATGTAGTGCCCAACCAAGCAGCATATCACTGCCAGGACAACCAGCTTCTTGCTGGTGCTGTCGCTCGTCACTAGATTTTTCTGGTGCGCTGTCGATTTCCTCGTCGTTAACACGGAGGAATTTTTCTGCCCAGTCTCTTCTGAGTTTTTCGTGCACTTTATCAGAATTTCGGAGAATTTGGCATTGGCCACCCACATCGAGGTGACTTTCTAATTCGCTGAATTTCTTAACACCATATTCCACCCTGGGTCAGAACAGGCAAAAAGACCATTCGCTTGTTCACCATCACTATTTTTTGTCGCCTTATGGAGCCGAGCCTCTTTGAGCAGAAATAATTTTTCATTAGCAACGAGGCATGAAGAACCTTGAGGCCTGACGACTAAATCTTGGTAAGGAATCAGCTTTCCCTGTCCTATGCCATTAGCTCTCCATATTCGGATTCCTTCCCCCTCAAAGTTGAAGTTGTCATATTTACTAAAACGTGGATCTTTTGTACTCCAAGTGTTTTTTTAGTTTGGTTTATTGAGCAAACGCAGGCAGTTGTACCTCTAACAGGACGTTCTGAGAGTGCTGCACGCATATCTTTGGCAGAAACTACATCACGTCCCTCGTTACAGTATCGTCGGATTGTTGACTTCATCGGGCAAAGAATCCGATCACAGACATCTCTTCCCTACTGGGGTTGAGAAAAGTCATATCGCATGACTGCAATACCAATTCGTTTCCCTGCATCCCTAATGGCCGACAAGATAAAGTTGTTATGGTAACATCCTGCTTCATCGCTCCTTTGGTAAATTACACTAATTTGGGGGATGTTCCTTCTTTACAACCTCGAGTGTGTTCTCAATAATGGAACAAACTGCATACCAGTCCTGTTGGCACATGTCGAAGATATGAGCGTACGACGTCTGTTTTCCAGAGGTGGCATTCTTAGATATGGGGGTGGATATATGCCAGCTTATCCCACGCTTTCCAAACCAGTCGGATAGTTTCACACGATTTTTCATTTGGAGAAACTTCATTGCCCAGTCCATAATCAGAATAGCGGACTCCATATGTCGTAACTTCATTGCATCTTGTTTCGCCTTCTCCTGGTTTATTGAGTGCATGATATACGCTTTCCAAAGCAAGGTATTCTCCTGGGCCTGGTTGAAGTCATACAGGAGATCTTCTCGTTGGTCTAAGTTGTAAGGTGACCAGAATGAACCTTCGATTCCTTGTCTCACATCTTGTAAAACCTTCTTCAGCCCTTGACAGTCACCGCAAGTGGATTGGTGCTCATGCGAACATTGATGTTAAAAGTCGGGCTCTACAGGATCACTTAGCGCAGACCTTCGACAGTGGTCTGCACAAGTGGAGTCATCTGGTTGACAGTGCAGGCGATAGTCAGTTTTTAGATAGCGTTTAGCATCTCGTAGTTTTTGACGAACATACAGGCACCCCTGCATTTCCATTCCTCCTTTCTCAAGAGTTTCAACCAGTGTTTCAAGTGTCTGAAAGCCCGCTTCGCCGTCGGCAGCAGTGTTATCTAGGCCTGGCAGTGACTTAGGTTGAGATGCTTCTCGAATTTCTACTATTTTGAATAGTGTGGACCTACTCAGAGGCTCGTGATATTGTTCTTTGCAATACTCCAAGTACTGTTCAATCATTGTAGACCTAATAATTTGGATATATCAACAAAGTTGAAATGGTAAATTAGCCACCGTAATGATTATAAAAGCTGACGTTTCGAGCGTTAGCCCTTCGTCGGAGCTAACGACCTAGTCAGGGTTCTTACCACATTTGGCATCTCTATCTTGTCGCCATTTTATAGGAAAAGTATCTTGCCGCCATAAGAAACATCTTGATAAAAGTACGGTCTATTTACAAAATTTACAAAGTGATCTACTTTGCCCATCTCAAGGCGTACACGATGTTTTGTTGTGGTCTCAGGGATATAAACCATATTAATGAAACTCCAAGGGGAAAAACACACACACACACACACACACACGCAAAAACGAGACAGAAAGGAAATAATAAAAAAGATATTCTCAAGCACAGATAAGACATGAGGCTCTACATATTTTGAATGAACGTTTCTAAATCTGTAACTGACAGCAATTTTAGTTTTTTATAGCATAAGACAGCGGTCAAGACTAACTTAACTGAATTTTGTCAACATGTTTCAGCCCGCATGAGACAGTTAAACATAATGTCACAGAGATGTTCATTTCTACCTTCGTAATTGCTAAATTTAGGGCAAGTTTGGATGAATTTATGGACATCTTCATCTTAATAAAACAACCGTGCTAGTTTTGAGAATAAGCACTGCCTCAAACAATGATTTTGAGCGAGGAATGGAGTAACCACAAATATGCATAAATTAGGTCACATGCACTTTGAACATTGAAAATTAGTAAAGTTCATCGAGCTACTGTTGCTCGAAAAGACTAGTTGCCAAAAATGTTTTTATTGTTTACGGCACACCAGCCCTAGTACGAAACATGGACAGTGGTGAGGACTCCAGATCCCGTTATACTTTTGAGAAAAGCGTCTTGGAACAACAGCACACTAGCTCAAATTTGGAAAGTGCTGTTTGTGTGGTATTTTCAAACAGCGTAATTCTTCATTGTTTGGTCAGAATTTACATATTTTGCTACTAATCAACAGAAGAGATGTAAAATGATACCATATGTCCGATATATGCTATTTAAACAAATCCGTAAGTGTTTAGAGCCTCCAGCGAAACGCTGAATATTAACTCTGAAATAAACACTTTTCTTTGTTTTTGACCGTCCTCGCATCTCGTCGCCCAAAATTTGATAAAATAGGATTACGAACCAAATAAATATAATTTTTGCCGATAGATTAGATCAAATATCTGACAGTAAAAATTTGAGGGAATTCTGTGATCGGCTGAAATTCGAGTGGTCGATTCGTACGCGGACAGCCTCTTAAGAGGCTGCCATTTGATCAAATGACATAAAAGAGACATATTGAGTATCCGAGTGCTGTACCTTCTTTAATGAGATTTTGAGCGATCGTAACTCCTCTGACGAGTTGGTTTCACAGATCGGCCACATTTCAAAGTGAAAAAGACTTCGTATCAGCATAAATTATACATTCTCATTAGACGTAGAGGTAGTTGCGCAGAAATATCTCATAACTGAAAATAGTGGGAGGAGGGCCGGATACCCTAAAATGTCAGTCAAGGATGAAAAGTATATCCCCTCATGCCATTAGTTTTATCTTCAAAGGTCCTCTTAAGGGTCTTCTCCCCAAGAAAAAGTACTCTTTTCGTCGCACGGGAGTAGGGCCGACTGGCCTAAGTCCTTAAAAAGTCAGTCAAGGGTGTCAACTCCAATTCAATTCTGTCGACAAAATTTTCTAAGAGGTCTTTTTAGGGGTCTCCTCCCCATAGGAAAAGCCTCTTTTACTTTGGCGACCTGTCTCGTTTGCATAAAATTTAGCTCAGGCAAACATCATTTATTAACCCCCTAAATCATAGGGGTGATTAACGTCCGCCTGTAGCATCCAGATATAATCCAGTTAACAGGCTATGAGGATACTCAATTTTATTAAGTAGAGTAGAATCGTTATCTTGATCTTAATTTAGAAGGAAATGCGTTAAAGATCAGGTCTTGGGAGTTCAACGGTTAAACCTAAGGCTACTTAGACATTAGCCCTGAATTTAATTCAAACTGTGTAATGTTTCGGTAAAAAAGCAAATGAGTATTAATTGAAAATTGTACCCCGAAGTGGGGGCCGTACATAGGATTTTTTTGTCTACGGGGACGAACTCCGCACACCTTCATAGGGGTCTCCCGTATACAGACAGGGTTTCTAGTTGGACGTTTTGTTTTCACCCCTATACAGGTTGCCTCAAAGACCTTTATGGAAACAACGTACACTGGTGCTTTTTGTTTTAAATTGTCGTGATTTATTATGGCATAAACACCTTGTTTAGTTTGAAATTGCCCCTGAGGTCTCTGCTACACAATGATGATTTATACACCATCTTTAACTCAAGCTATACTGTGAACAGCAATTTAGCACTTTCTGTGGATTCAAAAATGCGTTGGAAGCCTTCGTTAGTTTGAACAGAGCTTGGCTTGTAGGAACTGAGCTGAAAGTGGAGGTTTAGGTATCAGAATACCAAGTCTCAAAAACGAATCTATATTAGGCTATTCTAGATTCTTCTCCAATTTGACTTCATGTCATAGATCTCTTTTGGAATGGGAATGAAGTCCGTTCCGCGATCAATTAACAGCATAGCAAGGCCACTTAATCAATCTTCTGTCATTGATGACTGAATCCATAGCTTCAGACGGCGTAGGGCTGAAGAGGAGCGTTTGCAACTGACGCTTCCGACTAGCGTGGTTAAAAAGATCGACAATGTAGTGTCATCATTCAGAAACAAGAGACTAGTTCTCCTTCATTGCCAAAGGCTAAATGAACTTTATTAACAAAGACGTTACGCATATAGAAGTATAAGAGTTTACTGACTTATAGTAATTTTACAACATGCAGACATCTCCAGTACAGTAGGATTACTGCGAGTAGTACATTTAACTGAATTAAGTACAAAGTGCTCACCTTAGAACCCATACTAAGGTTGTTGTCAATAATTAAGGTAGGTACATGTATAATCAATACATTACAGACAGCACCTTGTGAATGGTGGGAAATTCTTGGAGAATGCAATTAGGCATTGCTCCTTCTTGTTCTGACTCTTGCTCCATCGCGTGTTTCATCCTCCACCTTGCCAGCTCTGCATCAAAATTAGACTTCTCCGAGAAATTTAAATGCTTGATGAAGTAGTTCTATATCTTCTCGATATGCCTGTCAGTTAACTTGGGCAAGTACAAAGGGAACAGGTTTTGAGCGGTAATCAGGCATTAGTGCTGGGTTGAAAATTTGTTTCAAGTTCAACGACAACGTGATCTATAAATGGATAGAACACATTAATCCCGTAGTGTTTTGATGGCTGATCTTTGCGTGCGGCGTTTCAGTCGATGGCGTTGAGCAGTCGTTGTACGAGGCTTTAGCAGGGTAACGTGGATAAAGTCAGGGGCCTGGTTGATTCAACTCCACATCTTCTGCCGGGTTCCTCTCCTCTTGCTGATTTGATGCATTCTTTGGCGAGAGTTACGCTTTGGTATGTGTTGCCAAAGTTATAGCTCTTTAACTTTAGGGAAGTTTGTTACTTGGGCTAAAAGTGACAGAAAAAACTGAGATACTGTCAAAGCAACTATGAATTCAGAGTCTTGGAGAAGTCGTGAATAAGCGGAAGGATCACGTTTAGCATCGCCACTGCTTGAGGACGAAGTTTCAATCAGAGCTAGTATTTTCATCCAGAGCTATATTTAGCAAGAAGGGTAGAGAGGGTAGTAAGGTTTGCACTCCAACGAGTAGCACAGAATTTCGGTACAGTTTGTCGCTTGCTTACTTCTTCCAATGTTTTGGCAGATTTATCTTCTTCATCTCCATCAGCAGATACAACTAGAGAACTAAAAAAATCGCTGTCATCGGTGGCCGCGGCAGTCTGAAGAGATGTTTCTTTCTTTTTAGCGTTGCCACTAAGAAATCACGTAAGTTTGCTGACGTCATAAAAAAGATTCGGAATGGATCGCACAGCTTTGCCACCACTCGAGATTGCAAAGTTCAAAACGTGGGACCCGCAGTGAACGTACGTGGCTTTAAGATACTTCTCAACAACTTAAGCTCGCACCCCATTCCTACTTGAACTCATGACGCTTGCTCCATCATATCCTTGGCCAACTAGGCCGGACATATCAAAGCCCCATTCTTGTAGTGCGTGTATCAAGGTATCCGCAATGATCTGGGCATCCAATTTTTCAAGCCTTACGAATCCAACAAATTCTTCGCAGACTTCATTTTCACCGCTGAGATATAGCATACAGATACTAAGTTGTTCAGTTGTAGAACAATCTTGAGTTTCGTCGGCCACTACACCCCAATACTTTGGTATTGATGCCTGGACACGGTTTTTAATGAAACTGTCGCACAAATTGATTATTTCGTTCGGAATCCTTGGAGACTTGCACTTGGCATTACCAGAGGCAGAATGCAAATGGTCTTTAAGTTCTGGATCATATTTGGATTTCCAGTCAACAAAGAAGGAGAAATTCCCATCCTCATTTTTTTAAGAGGAATCCCAATTGCCTCTTAATGGAATGCCCCTCTGTCCCAAGGCAATGACTAAATCAATAAGAAAAGTTAGGCTTAATTTCATAGAGTATTCGATCACTGGATGGCTAAATTGCCATGTTTTTTAGTCCAATCTTCAAAACTGTGTAGTGGCTCACCGATTTTCACACTAGAACGAGCCAAGAATGAACAGAGCAACCAAGGCAACTATTAGATGTATCAAATAACCGTGAGACACGTTGTAGTTTGATGCTTATCTTTTTCTGACATCAAAGAAGTCCATTATACCTCGTTAAGCAGGAGCCGGGCGCTTTCTTTCCGACATTTTCCCAGCGGATTGAGAGAGAAACGTTTTGGAAACGTTGGCAAGAAGCACGCGTCAACTATTTACCGCCAAATTCTAAACCACAGGCAGCCCAAATTACATAATCATTATTTGTATAAGGAAACTCGTACTGGCGTTTGCTTCGAAATATTTTCCAAAATAATCATTTGGAATCAGCGCACAGGAAAAGCACTCTTCACCTGTGTATACTAATGCATGATTATGGAAGACTTGTAGTGGAAGCATAAAATTTTAAGCTTATAGGTTGTCACTCAAAATTCACATTTCCAAGGTTTCGGGAACTGTACAGGATTCCTGTAGGTTTTGCCCTGATCAGAGAAGCTGCTGTACTGTGCGCACTGGGCAATACGAGGTTGTTGGTTATGTCCAAACGCGATCAAACTTCCCCCTTTAGTGGTGAGTAAGAAAATCTCAGTAGACGGGTTTCTGAATTGAGATTTATTCGCAAAACATACTTCAGTGCACACACTTCTAAATAAAAAACTGGCCACACGATAATCATAAAATCAAATGATACACAACTAATAAAGGATACAATTAGTAAGATTTCTCTGATATTAATCGCAAAAGAATGGACGTGTTACTGAATGTAATAATAATAGTTGGATGAATTATAAACTTTAGTAATGAATGATACCAAAAAAACTTTGCGACTAAAACGAACGCATGCCGCTGTTCATAGAAACAATCTTAAATAAGATTTTGAATAGTGGCGAAGGGACTAAGCATCGAATGGATATAAAAAACTCCTTGTGCTTTCTTGCTTTGTATGAAAATGCAATGGCTCTTCGCTTTGACCCTCTACGCTTGACCTCTTGACTGAATTCTAAATAACACATGTATTTGGCTAGTTACTTATAATATTTACACCCAAACTTTAACAAACCGCCTTGATCGAAAAAAATTGAAGGAAAAGTTGATAGTAGATGACTCATTCAGTATAGACAAGGAAGTCTGGTGCATTAGATAAGCACTGTTTGTGGCCTATGGATGAGCAAATCTTCCAAACTAAACACTTCCACCAAAGATGGCGAGGTAAAATTCTCGATTGCACGGAGGAAAATTAGACCATTTTGATTTGGCCCACGACCCGCATTAGGGACATGCGAGTCGCTAGGAGTCCATCGCCTTGGCTGGTTCTCTTTCACATTTCTGTATTAAATCCTGGCTTGAGCGTGTTTTCCTTCTCCACGCTAGATATGTCAATTAGGAATGAAAATGATAGAAAAAAGGAACTAAAGAATCATCCTTGATAAGTTCGTCGGATTTACAATTACACACATCTAAGGAAAATACTAAACATTGTGTCCTATTTGTCGTTTTATGATTCAGCTTCATATCTTTAGAACTTGAATAGGTCTATTGTTTATTGTAAGACTTTGTCTCCGTCACGAGGCGTCTGTTACCGTAGGCCCATAAAGTCATGTTTCCGAACTGAAGTCCGGCGTATACTTGAGCATGCGTAGTTATAGTGAGAATATGGACCTGAGGAAAACAAGAGAAGATGGCTTAATTATAATGAGCAATTTCGAGAAACCATGTGAAAGTATGGTGGATTGTAAACGCATCCTTCATTTTTGTGATTTCGGCAATGTATTATACGTTTGACAACCTCGAAAACAATTCTGTTGCTTTCTCTCGATACTTGTGATTATTAAAAGCTTTCCTCTTAGTGACAATAAACATTCTCAATCACTTATTTTATTCTTGCTACTTACTTCATCAATGATGCGAGTCCCAATACAGTAATTAAAGCGACACTTGGCAAGTCCTGTAAACCTTGATACAAAGGTGAAAATCCATTAGCTCATAGTCACAAATTCAATCGCATTTCTCAGAGATCCATCATTTATGACGGTGTGAAGGAGGGTGAATAAATGCAAAGGTGTCCGTTCTATGTATAAAATTAAACGTATTTAGTTATCATGAGTTATGTTGTTCGATTGAACTCCATATGCGCAGAAATAAAGCGAGTTCACATTGGTTAATGGCTAAAATTTAAATTTGAACGCCATACACTGCCCCAACTCTTGTCACTCACTGAGTCAGCCAACCGAGGGGAACTGAGCAAATGCATCAGAGTACTAGCTCCTCTAATCTCTCTTGCGTTTCCATCTTCCTCGGTTGTGAATAATCTCTCCATATCAGTATGTTATAACATAATGAAGATAGAGCGCATCATCTGATCGGTAAATTCAGTGTCCAAGCGAATGCTTTATCAGGTTGTGGAGCCCGCGTAGAGCTAGTTATGTCATAAAAGCAATAGAGGGGATTTTTTTTGAAGAACCCAAAGCAATGTGTTCTACTGCTTAGTTGTATGATAAGCTGAATTACACACGCACAGTGATTGGTTCTTACTCATGATATATTGGAGGACAGACGAATAGATGACATCGCCATTAACAACATTTTTGCATTTTTTTTTAATCATATATAAGAAATAAATCTCATGTTGCTGTGGTTCTGTACAGTTAAATACCACAGAAGACGCTACCATGTGGTAAAAACATCTGTGACACACTCATGTGCCTTGTTTTGGTCCTTACCACATATAATCTATAATCTATTACTGAACAGAAACACGGCAACAAGAAATCTATTTGTTAAATATTTTACTTCCAACCTTACCTTTGCTGCATTCGCAATAAGCTTTCGACTCCCCTGAACAATATCCCTTATCTTTCCTGTCTGAAACGTCAGCACCGGCACATTTGTCTTCAGGAGAGCATGTTACCTCTACAAGCATTTCCCCGCCTGCTCCATTACAGCAGATTCTCTCGCACTCTCCAGATTTGGGCGTTTGCTTTATATCAACTCCTACACATAATCAAAAGGTAATTATACATTAACTTGTATATTTATTCGGTTTTCCATCAATAGGAACAGCGAAAAAGGAGGGCGAGGGGGAAACGGCTGCGTAAGGCTCATCCAATGCTGTTTCAACTGACTACTAAGCATCAATTGCGTCTCTACTTAAAGAGAGCCTAGAAACGCCAAAAAAATCTTTCAAGGCAGTCATCAATACCTTACCCTAAGGTTGACATTAAACAATTAGATAAGTAAGTGAAAATAACCTCTTGATTTCTATACAGATCGGTCTCTAAGGACTTTCCTAAGTATTCTCTACGAGAGCCCGGCCTTGCGATTCTTTTTTTTTTTAACTTTTGCCCTGGAGATTTAAGGATAGACCTTTCCAGTCTTTAGCACCACCTGCATCCCTGAAACAGATCTTGTCTCACTCTATAGATCTCTGAGGCGTAAAACTGATACACGTATCTTGGTTGCTACAACAGATGATACGGTCTGGAATAAGGAAAGCTTCTTTACGACCTCTATTGCAGTCGGATATTCATTTCTATATAAATTTCGACCAAGGAAATAAGTAAAATTTGCCCGTGAAATAAAAAGGGAATTTCTTTTGGTGGTGCCACTTGTTTCTTTCTTCTTCGTGAGCTTCCGCTAAAAAAAGTTTTGGATGGAATTTTGTTACTGGAACTTATCGAGCTCGATAACTAATCGAGCTCGATAACTAACCGAGCTCGACAAAAAAGCTCGTTTATCGAGCTCGGTTACAGTACTGACGAGAAAGACTGGTGGAGAGGCTAACCTTGTGTAGTGCGATGGAGTGTGCAAAAAACACCTCGATACCAACGGTGAATACAGTAAGAACATGAATTGAAAGTAGCGAGCTTAAGGCGTCAATGTTTCTCCTGAGAAGTTTAATTTATTTGTTAGCCTCGACTTTGTGTATTACTGGAACCGTGACTCAGACATCTTGAAATTGAACCATGGAAAGACGTACCTTGAAACTCGAAAGTGTATACAGTGTTATTTGCTGTTGTAGAATTGCCAAAATCGCCTTGTTGAAGTCGAACCTTAAATACTCCTTCGATCGTTGATCCAGAGCCTGATCCTACTCGGTAAAATAGGAGAGTATATATCCCTTTAAACTGAGAAATGCAGGTAACACTCGTAGCTTTCACTCCTTTGAGTCGATATGGTGTGCCCTTATAAATAATGAGAATCTGTGGATTATTAAAAACATGTGAGTGATTATGAACAAGAACTTAAGGTTTCGTGTATTTCCTTTGCATTCGGTGATAATAAAATTAATCAAACCATCCTGTGTTTTGTTCTACATTAAAAAATATAGTAAATAAGCGAATTCACGAAAGGTAATGCATTAAAAAAAATACATACACTCGATTGCAAACGTTCACACCTAAAAAGTATGATCTAGGAACGATGAGACGCTACGGCTTCATGGGAAATTTTCGCATATACATAGTGATTCACTTTCCTTGTTATTCATGTAGGCAATTGACGACCAACTTATGTTACGGTTGTCATGGTTGAGCCACCTATCTCATGTCTTTTAACAGCTAATGATAGGTAAATCACCTCTGCATTTGGCGACAAAAAGTCTTAAAATATTTATCATAACGGCAGATCAGGAGAATTAGAACAGAAACGCCTCGTGTGTAGGAGGACCCGAGAAAAGGATTCATGATTGGTTAAAGTCATGTATGTGACTGAGAGGTTGCAATGAAACACCTGCCCCAATACAGAGCTAAACTTTTTCAAGCCCAGATTGATTAAGAAAATTCCTCAATTTGACAAAAATTCAGTTACAGTTAGAAATGACTTTTTACCAGGTTTTCAATTCATAATAGCCACAGGTTAAGAATGTCCAAATTAATTTGATGATATTCGATTTTGAAGCGAAGCTATTTTTCTTCAATTCCTTTTTGCTCAGTTTACACTTTTTCTACCTTCATCTAGAATTCAAGTATATTTCTTATTGTTTGACAAAAAGCACAGTGAAGCATATTTATATGTCGTTTCGGATAAGAGCAGCCAGGAGATGATGATAAATCCTTTGAAATGAAAGTAACCAAGCTCCCTACTTACGCCATTTGTCATGGTTTGGTTTAAGCTGGCCAACTTGCTGCCGGAGCAATCAGTTGTGACTGTCACAGTGAGTGATACCTCTGGACCTGAACAGAAAAAAATGGAACAAAAAGAGGGCAATATCAATTATGTAAAGGCTCATTTTAGTACTCATACTCGTTTGGTAAGCGCGATCGCGTTGTTGCGTTCACTCATTTTCTTTTGCACTCTGTTTGCCTGCAGGATTGTAGTAATATTCCTTGAAGAAGCTGGGATGATGGAATTAAATAGCTTCCGTAAGCACAGTTTTTGACGGCGCGAAACTGTTAGGCGTACAAATAGATTCAGCTATCGATTTAATCTCGATATACTTTGATCTTTCTTCAAAAATAATGAACATTAAGGATAAGAAAATTATTGGAATAAGAGCATTAGTCTAATTGCGATGAAACCATGCATCTTAAAAATCAGCATAGTTTCTGACAAAGAATATTTGAAAAGTAAACCGCCAAATTCAATTTGTAAAAGCCAATGTCATCTTTCCAAAAAGCTGTCATGGCAATGAACTGACGACGACAAATTGACCTTGATGATCAAGTATTCATTACACTTTCCCATCTTATGGCCACAACAGTTCCCCAAAAATCTGATTGTTGTACTCGCCTGGTCTATTGTCCACGTAAACACTGCTTGGAGGTGGTGCTGTTTGCGTGGTTGTCGGAGATACTTCACCTCCATCTACTGCCGACGAAGTTTGTCCTCCTCCACCTGTTGAGGTTGTTGCCCCAATTCCTGTCGTAGTGGTTGCGATAACACTCACTGACGCTGTGCTGGTTACTGCTCCTCCGGTGGTACTTACGTCTCCTCCGGCTACTGCTGTATTAGTACCTTCACTCCCGACCACTGCCGAGCTGGTTACTGAAGTGGCTGTCTCTTCTCCTGCTGTGGTCGTTACTCCTCCTCCAACCACTCCTATAGTAGTCACTCCATCGCCGGATACTGCCGAGGTAGTTACTGAAGTGGCTGTCTCTTCTCCTTTTGCGGTCGTTGCTACTCCTCCAACCACTCCTGTAGTAGTCACTCCATCGCCGAACACTGCCGAGGTAGTTACTCCTCCTGTTGTAGTTGAAGTGGCAATTACGTTTCCCTCGCTTGCTACGGTGCTAGTTACTTCTCCACCACCTGCTGTAGTGGATGATACACCACCTCCGTCTGCAGTGGTAGTTACTACAACTGCAGGTACTATATATGTGGTTGCAACGGCTGCGGTGGTAATTTTTCTAACTCCAACCGTTGTGTTTGGGCTGGATGCGATATAGGTGGTTGTAGCGGAATCTGAAGTTAAAGTATAGCAATCAAGGTCAGGAAGGTTCTGTAGTTTAGAAATGTCGCAATTTCGATAATGGAAGGAAAGCGTATAGTGAGTTAAAATACATATTGTAGTTGCCATTGTGTATAGAGTAAAAGTTTGAGAGACATGCTGGCTGGACAAATAGGGAAAGTAAAGTACAAGCGGTGAGAAAAATATCACCGCGTCAATGCACCTAATGAAGGATTCGAATTTTCACTCAGCTTGGCATAGCAACCAGTCTATTACATGGCTTTGATACTTGTATCTTAAGTTTTCTCTTTTGAAAGTTTTCTAACGAACATTTAGTATTTGTTTTAGTTAATCGAGATTCAGGCATATTTGATATCATATACTGGCAATGGCTCTCATAAGATTGTTCCACCGTTTGTAAAAAACAGAACAAATAACGGTGACATTAACATCAATCAACAGGGTGGCTTGCTTTTATTAGCAGTCCACTCTTATATTCTCACAGATGTGCGAGAAAAAGTGAAAAATTTTTCAGTTGACAACCTTGTCAATTCTTTTTGGAGACAAAGAAATATTTTGGTGATAGGACCATAAAAGGCATTAAAAGTCGAATTAATTGGTGATTCTCCCAGAGTGATCGACACGTTTTCAATTGATAACAGATAGTTAGGAAGAACAGGAACATAAACCAAAACTTCGGAAATTGAATTGAACATTGTAATTGATCAGTGATCCTCTCGGAATTAATAGTCAATTTTCAATGGGCAATAATCATAACGAAGAAGGACCCGTGCAAGCAAAATTGTTTGCGGATCAAAATGGTTTTCCTTTCGGAAGTAAGCTTCTTGTTGATATTCTTGGGAGTAAGTTCTTATTTACTGTCGTTGTCCGCGTTGGATCTAGAGGGACTAGAGATGGGTGATTTGTGTCGTTGTCATTATTGATTGGGGATGATTTCTCAGATTAATTGTTTGGTTTCTATCTCGTGACGGGAGCATTTCATGAAAAATGCACTGTAGTATTGCATATGCTTTCGCATTATAGTTTGCTTGTTTTGCGTCTCCAATGTGTTTGACTGTGGATTTACCGCAATCTTTTCCCCCTTGTTACAAACAAGATACATGTTTTCGCAGACATTCAGAATATCGGGACGACACAGGCATTTTATCCTGTTCACTCAATAAAATTTGATGCTAAAAGAATCTAGGTTTATTTGATAATAAATAATGACGAGTTTTGAAAAGGCATGTCCAATTGACTAGAAATTATTTTAAACCTTGCGGGTGCAATAATGCCATTAAAAAGAAATGTCTATCAAAGGAGCGTCCTCCTTTCGTTTTTCTATTTTTTTCTTTGTGTTTTCGGTTACTGTTATGCTTGCCGAGCGCATGTATTCTTTGCTCTCTTTCAACTTAAAAAACCTGGAGACGCCGATCTTCAACGTCTTCCTAAGACTAACGAGTGTAACACGTTTTTGTGAGATGTTGAAAGCGACTACTCTTAAAGTTGGATGATGTGACCTTGAATGATTCAATTCGTTGAGCCGGTGAGCCAAAATACATTTGATACAGAATTACATTTGATTCAGAGTGTCTTCAGCATTTCTTAAGGGTCCTCTTCTCTATTTTCGGTGATCGTCAAAATTGAACTATTTGTCCTCAGTTTTTTTTGGTGATTACCTTCTCCATTTAAAAAGAAAACAAAATTTATTGAGACATTAGTGAAAAGGGTGGTCGGAATTCGACTAAGATGGCGATATTGGACACACGCGAACTTGATATATGTTATAATACCGATCAATGATTGATTGTCAAATGATCATTGATATTGTATCATGGATTTTTTTCTACGGGAATCAGAGTAATTTTTCCTGAAATGGTTATATCAACCAATTGTTAATTGGCCACCGTAACGAATAAAAATGCCGACGTTTCGAGCGTTAGCCCTTCGTCAGAGCGAATGGCCTCTCTTTTTATGGAATACCTATTTGATAACCCAAAGGCGCATCGGAAACGGTCACTATTTCAAGTATTTTGTTTCCATGGTTATCTCAAAATAAACAACTATTCCGTCACTGTTGTTAAGGAAAGATGGCTTACAATTTAGCACGAACAAATCAAGAGTAATGTCCTTTCCTGCATGTACAAGAAAACTCCTTGATGATGTTTTCGTCAACTCAGGCAGTTTATATATTAGAATATTCAAAATCAACACGCTCAGAAAACATATGCATTACATAACTTCGGAACAAAAAGAGCGAATATACGTAGTTCAATTCTTCTTTCTTCGCAAAAACACCAGCTTCTCGAAGAAATACATTTTTAAAATCCGTCAACTAACAATGCAAGGATAACACGAAAGTAAGGTTCTTTTAACTTGTGTATGATGGGTCTTTGCATACCCACATAGTTAAATGTTAATTTTTAATGATTTAATTAATTATCTTGTATTTCTAAACCCATTGTAGCCTAGTCACTATCCACGCATGTAATTTTATATATTTGTTAAATAATTGTAACCACATTGTAATTCAGATTTTCTGCGAAAATGTGAGAAATAAACTTATCTACCCTACCTACCTACCTAAGCGAGTTATCCGTGCTGAAATTTTGAAAAACCGTATAGGTTTAGTTTCGACTAACTTGCATTGATTGCTTCGTTCAACGTCGTATGATGTCAGTTTCGAACTGTTAAAAGACTCGGAAGTATCATGACCGTCATAGCTAACAAAGAAATAGAGATTCGTAAGGTATCAAGCTGTGGAGAACTTGCAAACTTTTCTACAACAGCAAAATGGCTGCTGAATGCGAATAAAGTCCTCTTTAAAAGTAACTTCAAAGATATACAAAGTCACAAGTGCTTCAGTAGGTCAGGGAACGAGCTTTATCCACAACTAAGAGGATAGGTAACATGTTAGAGATGTGCTTTGACGATATGTTCTCGGTATATCGCCGAGCTCAGCTGTGTTTATAATTTATTCATAGGCAGTCCAATCGTTATTACATCTTACTCTCTGAACCGATCATTTTCCATTGTATCACTTTCGCTGTAGGCGACGAATTAAAAGGTTAAAAGCAGTAATGCGAGCAAATGGTGAAAAACAGTGAATACTTACTGTGACAAAAAAGACAGCCCTGAAAGATCAGTAATGTCATTATGAATGAAACCTTCGCCATCGTCAAGTGTAATGTTATCAGTGGGTCTTCTTTCGCAAAAAATTTCAACCAGTTAGATTCGGAAGGTTCACGTTATTGAAGAGAGGGCCACAGTAGAAAAACAAAATATAAACCGGTGAATTTGGAAAAACTTCCCACGATCTTTGAACGAGTAAATTTGGTGTTTCACTCACTCACGTTTGAATGTAAGTGAAGAGAAAAGGTGCGCTTGCTTCTTTAAGTTTGACAGGTCTTAATTACCATAGCAACGCCTACAAACACTTGAAACACACCTTGCGCTATTCATTATTTTTTTAAATCGCTTAACTATGTCTTGCTAAAATGTTGGATGTTTGTTGAACAGAGTGAGCGAAAAATCGACTTAAATTACTCATATCGGCAAACACAGCCTTTCAATATATTTGTTTCGTCTGCAGTTGAAGGAAAACAAATAGATATGTTATTGACAAATTGAGTTGTCGTGTCAAGACAGACGTATTGAATCATAAAAAAGCAGGAATAAATTGGATTTTGTCGATCAAGATTCTATTTTTTTTCCTTCGAGAAAGTGTGGCTACACTTGTAACCCTTAAAAAATATTGAATAGATGAATGAAACTTCTAGAACGCCAAAAATTTTCACGACCTATAGTTGTAGGAATAGACACATTTTAAAATGAGGCTGTTTTGAAGAACGGTTCCTTTTGAGAAACGAATATCATTACTTTCACCTATTAATTATAATGTCGTCTAAGGGGAAAGAACTGATTGCATCTAAAGAGAGTTAAATTGCATTTTATTCTTTTCGCTTCTATCTCGAATCTTTTCTTGCATCCTTAAGTCTATTTAACATCAACATATAATCTACGATGCCTCAAGCTGAGTCGACAGTCAAAGACAGACAAAACACTAGTGCATTAAGGGTCTGGAGATCATAGTTACATTTCTTCGTTGAGTCGATAAAAGAACCGAAGTAAAATTTTAACTATAAAGAATTGCGATAAAATCGAAAAGTTTAAAAAATTAAAATCCATCTTGGTTTAAGAAAAATGCGACGACGTTTCGACGTTCGTTTAACGTCATTATCAAGTCAATAACGAGTGAAAGGAGAACGAATATAAATGCAAAAGAGTTCCTAAGAGACACGGATAACAAAATTGAAAATACGTATATTCGCACGCAGAGTCACGTAAAGAGTTTGGCGCGAATAGAGTCTTTCTGAGTACTTAACTCGGGGTTCAGTTCCTTAATTATGAATAATATCTCAAAAATCAGACAATCAAACTTTGATCTACATTTCGTTAGAACAGAAAATTGCTTATCAACCAAGTCAGTCTTCAATAGACCGTCTATTGAAGACTGTTCCGTGTCTCTTAGGAATTCTTTTACATTTATATTCGTTCTCATTTCACTCGTTATTGACTTGACAATGACGTCAAGCTAACGTCGAAACGTAGTCGCATTTCTCTTAAACCAAGATGGTTTTTAATTTTTTCAACTTTTCGATTTTATCGTAATTCTTCATCGTTAAGTTGTTTAACAAATCTCTTCTCTTACCTCACAATAACCAACTATTATGTCAGCGTTGTTAAGGAAACGTGGCTTACAATTTACCAAGTAGAAATCAGAAGGAAATTTCCTTTTAAAATTAACTAACGATGCAGTAACGATAACACGGAAGCAAGGTTTCTTATATATATATATTGGGTTTAAGCGAGCTATCCGTGCTGAAATTTTGGGAAAACGTAGAGTGTTAGTTTCAACTAAATTGCATTGAATGATACGATCAACGTCGTGCGGCACGGAAGTATCATGACCGTCATAACTAACAAGTCCTGTATACAAGTAACTTCAAAGATGTGCAAAGTCACAAGTACTTCGGTTGGTCAGGGCACGAGCTTTCCCCACAACTAAAAGGAAAGGAAATATCTTACAGATATGCTTTGAAGATCTGCACGTTCTGGGTAAACAGCCGAGCCCAGCATGGGTTATAATCTATTCATAGGCAATCTAACCTTAATTGCATTCAGTCTTACTCTTTGAGCCGGTTATTTTCTATTGTTCTAATCACGAACCTGAACAAATGATGAAAAACAATGAACACTTATCGTGACAAAAAAGACAGCTCTGAAAGATCAGTAATGTCATTATGAATGAAACCTTTGTCATCGTCACGTGTTATGTTATTAGTGGGGTCGTCTTTCGCAACAACTTTCAACCTGTTATAATCGGAACGTTGTTGAAGAGAAAGACAGCAGAAAAACAAAATAAAAACCGGTGAATTTGGAATAAATTATAAAAAAAATTGCCACGATCTCTGAACGGGTAGATTTGATGTTTGACTCACGCTCGTTTGAATGCAAATGAATGGAAAATGTGCACTTGCTTTATTAAGTTTACCATGTCATAATTACCATATCAACGTCTCCAAACCCCCGAAACACACACCTGAGGCTATTCATTATTCCTTTTCTATCGGTTTTCTTTGTTTTGGTAAAATGTTGGACGCAGTAGATTTGTTTCGTCTGCGGTTGTGGGGAAAAAAAGGTATGTTAAATTGAATTGTCGGGTCGAGACAGACACATTTTGAACCATGAATAAGCGGGAATATATTTAATTTTGTCTCTAAAAACTCTATTTTTCCCTTCGAGAAAGTATGACTAGACTTTGACTAGACGCCAAATTTTCACGACCTGTAGCTTCTCTTTTGAAGATAGTTTCCTTTTGAGAGGAGAATATTTTTACCTTCACCTATTAATTATACATATAAATTCATACAGATTATCTTATATGTTTTGATTCGAACTGTTTAGTGTTCCGGCATAAAAGTATAGGGATATTAATTCATGATAACGGAAGACTTCGAGTGTACAGGTTATTACTCAAAATATACTTTTTCAGGACTACTTGAACTTTACAGGATTCCAGTAGGTTTCGCTCTGATGAGAGAGGCTGCCGCACTAAGCGCACAAACGAGATCTAACGTGCTAATTCTCTGCTAGCAAGTCGTATTAGTGTATTTTAAACTTCAGTTACAGCATAATACTGACAAAATCGCAGTAGACGGGTTTCTCAATTGAGACTTCTAAATGAAAACGGTAACAAGTTTATGATATAATCAAATTATACACTATCAAAAGCGGTCAGCATGGTTTTCGGACGTGTTCTTCTTGGCTCCGTAGTTTTATCATTTTTATTGTTTTTATTTGGTCTTTTCTCTGAGAAATATTTATCTGGAAATAGCCTATATTATTTCTCTTGTACACCGACTCGTTTTGGCAGCTCAGTGTCTTCGTTGGAAGTGATAACAAGCAATATACATGTAAACTCCACTCGGAG
>NC_142521.1:17102500-17140000 GCF_964205215.1 Stylophora pistillata | reverse complement strand
AAGTTTCACTACTACTACTAGGAACTCAAGGATCATCCGTGTTAAGATAGTCGGGCTTACAATTACATCATGTATATCTAAGGAAAATACCAAACATTTCTTCTTATTTTGTCGTTCTATGACTCAGCTTCGCATCTATAAAACTTAAAAAGGTCTCTTGTCTGTTGCAAGACTCTTCCTCCGTCACGAGGTGTCTGTCACCGTAGGCTTATAAAAAAAAGTTATGTTTCCAAACTGAAATCCGGCGTATACTTAAAGCATGCGTAGTTACGATGAGAATATGGACCTGAAGAAAACAAGAGAAGATAGCTTAATTATAATGAACAATCTCGAGCAACCATGTAATAATGTAATGGATTGTAAACGCATCTTTCTTTTTTTGTGATTTCGACGAAGTATCATATATTTGACAACCTCGAAAACAGTACCATTGCTTTCTGTCGATACCTATGACCTGTTTTCTCAATTATTTATTTTATTCCTGCAACTTACTTCATCAACGATGTGAGTCCCAGTGCAGCGATTAAAGCAAAACTTGGCAAGTGCTGTAAACCTTGATACAAAAGTGAAAATCCATTAGATTATCGTCGCAAATTCAATCGCATTTCTCAGAGATCCTACATTTATGAAGGAGTAAGGAAGAGTGAATAAGTATATCTTATTAGGCCCCGTCCACACGTATCCGGATACTTTTGAATCCACAACTTTTTCTTTCCGGATACGGCTGTCGTCCACACGTATTCGGCGAATTCGCAAGCAAATCCGGATATTTTTGAATCTGCTCTCAGAGTGGAAATTTTTTAATCCGATAACATTTTGGATACGTGTGGACGGTCGAATCCGGGTATTTTCTGATACGACGACCTCACAAAATTGGTGCCAGTGTTTACCACGCAAAGTTAAATATGGCCGCCGATCAAAGGCAAATAGTGATTTGCGAAGCGATCTAAAATATTGCCAGATTTACTCTGGCACGACTCTGAGCCAATGTTCTCCATAGATTTTGCGACTTTGTACTATATTGTTGCGTTCAATAACAACTCTACCTCGTCGTCGCTCCATATGAATGATTCTGGCTTGTTCCCCTCATTGTTCTTAGCTTTCTTGCCTGATTTCGACCTGTTTTTAACTGTTTGAACTGGTGCACGTAAACTCAAACATCGAATTCCCGCGGCTGCTAAATGTCGCAGCGCATGCTCCGTAACCAATATGTATAGAGTCATCCTGGGTACTAGAGTGAATCCGGAGTGAATCGGGATACGTGTGGACGGGCGAATTCGATTTGAATACGCTATGATCACATAACGTGTGGACGCGGATATTTTCGTATCCGGGAAGAAAAAGTTGCGGATTCAAAAATATTCGGATATGTGTGGACGGGGCCTTAGACGTTTTGTTGTGTAGTATCGCTGAGTATTTTTACGAGACGAGCCCATAGGGCGAGTCAAAATGCAAACAATGAGTAAAAATACTCAGTGATACTACACAACAAAACGTCTAATAAGTTATTTATTATCCAACACACCAACTGTGAATATCGCTGATATTTATTTACGGGGAGTGCGTGACAGAAGTGTGCGAAGCGGAACGGAATTGGCGCGTTGTCGTGTTGCTGTTTCTATTTTCTTCAATAAATGAAGAAATTTCCTGGTCGTCTAGCTGTTTTTCTGCGTTCGATTCATGTAATAAACTTGGATCTATGTTTGCCAGCCATTCTGACTCTTCGTCATCGGAAGTATGGTTCAAATTTTCCACCATTTATTTTGGTAACTACAATCTAATTCTTCGCTTGCGCGATGCAAGAAAACCTGTTTAACCGGTACTTTAGAGCACAAATACCGCGTGATATTTGTACTCGTCTATGGCGTTATTTGTACTCTAGGAAGTGTAGATGGATAATAAATGCAAACGTGTCCGTTATTTGCGTCAAATTAAACCTATTTAGTTATTTTGAGTTATGTTGTCCAACTGGACTCCATATACGCAGAAATAAATTGGGTTCCTATCGGTTGATGGCTAAAATTTAAGTTTGAACGCCATACACTACCCCTACTCTTCAAGAAAATGAATCGTTTTTACGAAGATCTATCTTGTCACTCACTGAGTCAGCCAACTGAAGGGAACTGAGCAAGTGCATCAGAATGCTAGCTCCCCTAATCTCTCTTGCGTTTCTATCTTCCTCGGTTGTGGATAATCTCTCCATATTACTATGTTATAAGATAATGAAGATACAGCGCATCATCTCATCGGTAAATTCTGCGTCCAAGCGAATGCTTTATCAGGTTATGGAGCCCGCATAGAACTAGTTATGTCATAAAAGCAATAGAGCGAGTTTTTTCTTAGAAGAGCCCGAAAAAATTGTGATCTACTACTTAATTATATGATAAGGTGAATTACACATGCATAGTAACTGATTCTTACTCATGATATATTGGAGGACAGACGAACAGATGACGTCATCATTTTGCTTTTTTTTCATCATACATAACAAATAAATCTCATGTTGCCGTGGGTCTGTACAGTTATAGACCACATGAGATGCTACCATGTGGTAAAACACCAGTGACAAACTCATGTGCCTTGTTTTGGTCCTTACCACATTTTGACGTCATCTGTGATCTATTACTGAACAGAAACACGGCAACACGAAACCTATTTGTTAAATATTTCATTTCAAACCTTACCTTTGTTGCATTCACAATAAGCTTTAGGTTCCCCTAGACAATATCCGTCATCTTTCCTGTCTGAAAGGTCAATACCCGTACATTTGTCTGCAGGAGTGCATGTTACATTTACAAGCATTTCCCCGCCTGCTCCATCACAGCAGACTCTTTCGCACTCTCCAGGTTTGGGCGTTTTTTTTATATCGACTCCTACATATGATCGAAAGGTAAGTATACCTTAGCATGTATATTTACTAGGTTTTCCATCAGTAGGAACAGCGAAAATGGAGGGCGAGATAAAAAATGGCTGTGTGAGGCTCATACAATGCTTTTCAACTGACTACTAAGCATCAATCGTGTCTCGGCCTATAGAGAGCCTAGAAGTGCCAGAAAAAAACTTCCTAAGCTCTCACCAATCACTTAGCCCAAGATTGACATTAAACAAGTAGATAAGTAAATGAAGAAAACCTGTTAATTTCTATATAGATCCGTCTCTGAGGACCACCCTAGGTATTCTCAACGAGAGCTCAGCTCTTGTCTAACTCTACAGACCTCTGAGGCGTAAAATTAATACATGTCTCTTGGTTGCTACCACAGATGATACGGTGCGGTATAAGGAAAGCTTCTTTACGACCTCTATTGCATTCTGCTTTTCATTACTATGTAAATTTCACTTTTAACTGGAGACACATTCGCAAAATTTGGCCGTGAAATAAAAAAAAGGAAATGCTTTCCTTTGGTAGTTTCACTCGTTTTGTTCTTCTTTTAGTCATTTTCATGAGCTTCCACTGAAGAAAAAATTGAAAGCAGCGAGCTAAAGGCTCATATTGTTTTACCCGGGAAGCTTATTCGTCAGCCTCGACTTTGTGAAGTACCGGAACCATGACTCATCTCAGACATCTTGAAGTTGAACTATGGAAATTAACGACTAATTTTAACACGCAGTTGAAAGACGTACCTTGAAACTCGAGAGTGTAGACTGTGTTATCTGCTCTTATATCATCGCCAAACGCACCTTGCTGAAGTCCATCCTTAAAAACTTGCTCGATCGTAACTCCAGAGGGTCCTCCAGCCTGCAGTGACAGCATAAATTTCCCTTCAAACGGAGAATTGCAGGTAGCGCTCTTAACTTCCACTCCACAGGGTCTGAATTCTGCTTTAATAGATATTTTTAGAAGCTGTAGATTGAAAAAACGTGAGAGTGATTATGAGAGAAGAAGAACTTAAGGTTTCATGTCGTACTTTTGCATTCGGTGATGATAAAACTTAAAATTAAACCATTCTGCGTTTTGTTATAGACTTTTTCAAAAAAAAAAAGAGTAAATCCGCGAGTTCATGAAAGGTAATACATTTAAAAGATATATCTACTCGATTGCAAAACAGTCACACCTAAAAAGGACGATATACGATATACGAACGCTATGACCCAACGGCCTCAAGGGAAATGTTCACATATAGATAAATAGTAAGTAGTTCTTTCATGAACTGAGAGGCTGGAATAGGACACCCCGGCCAATTACAGACCCAGAATTTTTTCAACCCCAAATTGATTCAGAAAACTCCTCATTGTGAGAAAAATCTCTATACAGTTATAAATTATATTTTACCAGTTATTAAATTTAAGATATCCAGGTTAAAAATGCCCGGATTATTTAAAAGTTATTCGAGTTCGGGATAAGACTCTTTTTTTTCCCCTTTTCATTTTTCACTTTCACTTTTTTCTCCTCATCTAGGATTCATTTATATTTCTCATCGTCTATCAAACGGCGCAATAAAACATATTTCAGTGTCTTTCCAGAAAGGAGCAGTCACGGAATGATGTTAAAAAGCATTGTAATGAAAGGAAACAAGCTCCCTACTTACGCCAGCTATTACGATATCGGTTAAGACCTTCAACTTGCCGCCAGAGCAATCAGCTTTGACTTTCAGGGAGAATAATACTACTGGACCTAACCCTACGAAAATTGAACAAATAGTGTGCAAGGGCTCACTTTAGTATTCATATTGTGTTTGCCTAGAGGATTGTGGCAATATTCCTTGAGGCTGAGGTGATGGAAATGAATGTCTACCGCAAGCTTTGCTTTTAGTGACTCGAAACTCTGAGGCATACAGTTAAATTCAACTTTCGATATAATTTGGTTCGAATTAAGTTGATCTTCCTTCAGCACCTACTAAAATTAAGGGCGATAAAATTATTGGAATCAGAGCATTAGCTCAATTGCAGTGAAACCAGGCATCTTCAAAACAAGGTTAAGTGAATTCTTATTCCTTGTGAGTCATTGTCTGTGCTGGATCTAAAGAGGATGGAAATTGGTCACTTGCTAGTGTCTCTGGCAGTGGATTCACTGAAACATTTTACCTTTAGTTCCTCGAGTAACAAGCCGATGGAACCTTTGGAAAAATCCGTCGGGCGGTTAATTGACGCCGTCGACTTGACCTTAATGATCAACAATTCATTTCACTCTCGCATGCTAGGGCCACAACAGTTCCCCAAGAATCTGATTGTTATACTCGCCTACACTAATGTCCACCGAAACACTGCATGAAGGTAGTCCTGTTGGCGTGGTTGACGGTGGTCCTGTTGTTGGCGTGGTTGACGGTGGCCCCGTTGGCGTGGTTGACGGTGGTCCCGTTGGCGTGGTTGACGGTGGCCTCGTTGGCGTGGTTGACGGTGGTCCCGTTGTTGGCGTGGTTGACGGTGGTCCCGTTGTTGGCGTGGTTGACGGTGGCCCTGTTGGCGTGGTTGACGGTGGTCCCGTTGTTAGCGCGGTTGACGGTGGCCCTGTTGGCTTGGTTGACGGTGGTCGCGTTGGTAGCGTGGTTGACGGTGGCCCTGCTGGCGTGGTTGACGGTGATCCCGTTGTTGGCGTGGTTGACGGTGGTCCTGTTGGCGTGGTTGACGGTGGCCTTGTTTGCGTGGTTGACGGTGGTCCCGTTTTTGGCGTGGTTGACGGTGGCCCTGTTTGCATGGTTGACGGTGGTCCCGTTGTTGGCGTGTTTGACGGTGGCCCTGTTGGCGTGTTTGACGGTGGTCCCGTTGTTGGCGTGGTTGACGGTGGCCCTGTTTGCGTGGTTGACGGTGGTCCCGTTGTTGGCGTGGTTGACGGTGGCCCTGTTTGCGTGGTTGACGGTGGTCCCGTTGTTGGCGTGGTTGACGGTGGTCCCGTTGTTGGCGGTGGCCCTGTTGGCGTGTTTGACGGTGGTCCCGTTGTTGGCGTGGTTGACGGTGGCCCTCCTTGCGTGCTTGACAGTGGTCCCGTTGTTTGCGTGGTTGACGGTGGTCCTGCTTGCGTGGTTGACGGTGGCCCTGTTGGCGTGGTTGACGGTGGTCCCGTTGTTGGCGTGGTTGACAGTGGCCTTGTTGGCGTGGTTGACGATTGTCCTGTTGTTGGCGAAACAATTACATGACTTCGATTCTTGTCTCTTTTCTCTTTTGTTTGGTTTTCTTACCAACATTTAGCATTTGTTCAAATTAATTGAGACTCAGGCATATTTGACATTATTATTTTAATAATGGTAAGAGTTCTCAAAAAATCTGTTCTACCCTTAGTAAAAAACAAACGAATAACGGTGACATTAACATGAATCAAGCAGACCACTTTTAATTTCTTATAGATGTAAATGAAAAAATGAAAGTGTTTTACAACCTATCCAATTCCTTAATTTTTGGAGGCAAAGAAATATTTTGGTAACAGGACCATAAAAAGGTATTAAAAGTGATCGACACGTTTTCAATTGATAACAGATAGTTATGAAGAATAGAATCATGAAACAAAACTTTGGAGTTAATAGCAAATTTTCAGTAGGCAATAATCATAATGAACAAGGGCGCGTGCAAGCAAAATTGTTTGCAGATCAAAATGGTGATCCTTTCGGAAGTAAGCTTGTTGCTGATATTCTTGGAGGTAAGTTCTTATTTACTGTCGTTGTCCGTGTTGGATCTAGAGGGACTAGAGAAGGGTCATTTGTCACATTTTCGTCACTATTGATTGGGGATGAATTCTCAGATTAATCATTTGCCTTATATCTCGTGACAGGAGCATTTCATGGACTTTAAAAGTTTGAATGGTTCCATTCGTCGAACCGTTGAGCCAGAATACATTTGCTACAGAGCTACATTTTATTCTTAATTTGAATATATCAACAAAGTTGAAATGGTAAATTGGCCACCGTAATCATTACAAAAGCTGACGTTTCGAGCGTTAGCCCTTCGTCGGAGCAAATAGAGGAATTGTGGGTTGTGTGTGCTTTTAAAGGCAGAAGATGGAGCTACGTTATTGGTGGGTGAATCGCAACGAGAAAAACATGAATAAATTAGTGGAATGAAAAGCGTTCATTGATCCCTGTGGGATTTAGACTGCCGGTTTGAAAGATGAGCTTTTGTTCAAGATTTTTACGGCTTTCCGTGCCACCTAAGTGCAGGGAAAGACCGCAGATTGCCATATGTTTCTTTGGAAACTATCAGCCTTTATACATTTTATTCAGAGTGTTGTAGGAGAGGTGAGGGTTTTCTTCACTAGCTATTCGGTGATCTTCAAAATTGAGCTCTTTCTCCTCAATTTTTGTTTGTGAGCACCTTCTCCACTTAAAAAGGAAACAACATTTTAAGACAATAGCGAAAAGGGTGGGCTGAGTTTGACTCAGAGGGCGATATTGGAAACACGCAAATTTGATACCATGTTAGTACAGTCGAACCTCGACTACACGGACCTCGATTATCCGGATTTCTCGATTATCCGGACTTTTTCTCTGGTCCCAATTTTGTTATGAATATTTATCAGTCTTGATCAAGATCTGGAGCTATATACTTTTCTAAACTACAGCGTGAGTTTGTTTCAGTTTCAAAAAGCAGAAGCTGCGCTCGGACGAGCGGTAACTAATGGAGAACATACGAATGAGGTCTGATTGGCTTAGAGTTGCTTTGTTACTGAGCGAGATTTCACGCTCTACTGTCGTGGTAAGGAAGATAACCGAGCTACACAGTGTCGCGAATGCCTATTCATGATCATCATGTACTTGGGATGTAAGCGATCCATTCTGCCGATAAAAGATGAACAGTCTATAATTTCGCGATTAGAAAGAGGAGAAAAAGGAACAAATATGTCAGCTGAATACGGCACTGGTAAGCAGCAGATATCTCATGGATATCCGCATGAAGAAGGAAAGATCAGGAAGTTTGCTGAAAACTTAGAGAACAGCGAAGGACTAAAGCATAAATCGCCGTAGGGTTGTACACGATGAACAGCTCGATAAAACTATCTATGCCTATGACAGAGCATTCTTACTGACAACAATCATTCACTTGACTCTGATGATGACTTCCGCACAGGTTGTCGAAACGTCAGTCACTACCACCGACAACAGTCCTTCTCAGGACTACACTCACCTGGACGATCAGACTACATCTTCATATCTATGCCTTATTAATATTCATATATATTCTCGATTATCCGGACTATTTCGTTTATACCGATCAATGATTGATTGTCGAATGATCATTGATATTGTATCATGACTTTTGTTTTCGGTAATCACAGCTCTATTTTTCCTTAAATGGCCTCTCTTTTGATGGAAATCTACTTGATAACCGAAAGGCGCATCGAAAACGGTCATGATTTCAAGTATTTTGTTTCCATGGTTACCTCAAAATAAACACCTATTCTGTCAGCGTTTTTAAAGAGACATGGCTTACAATTGAGCGCGATGCAGTTACGATCACACAAAAGCAGGTTTTTCATATAGTGGGTTTAAGCAAGTTATCCTTGCTGAAATTTTGGGAAACCATGGAGGGTTAGTTTCGACTAAATTGCATTGAATCATACGATCAACGTCGTGCGATGTCAATTTCGAACTCTTAAAAGACCCTGAAGTATCATGACCATAATAACTAACAAGTCCTCTATACAAGTAACTTCAAAGATGTGCAAAGTCACAAGTGCTTCGGTTGGTTAGGGCACGAACTTTCCTCACAACTAAAAGGAAAGGAAATATCTCAAAGATGTGCTTTGAAGATATTATTAGAATTATTTCGTTACCCCCACCGACGCAGCCTCAAACAGTTTCTTTCGAAACTATCAGCCTTTATTCCTTTGAAGATACTTTCTGGATAAACCACCGAGCTTAGCCAAGGTTATAATCTATTCACAGGTAGTCTAACCTTCATTGCATCTTACTCTTTGAGCCGATCATTTTCTATTGTTCTAATCACTAATGTGAGCAAATAATGAAAAACTGAACATTTTTACCGTGACAAAAAAGACAGCCCTGAAAGATCAGTAATGTCATTATGAATGTAACCTTCGCCATCGCCAAGTGTAATGTTATTAGTGGGGTCGTCTTTCTCAACAACTTTCAACCAGTTATAATCGGAACGTTGTTGAAGAGAAAGACACAGCAGAAAAACAAAATAAAAACCGGTGAATTTGGAATAAATTATAAAAAAAATTGCCACGATCTCTGAACGGGTAGATTTGGTGTTTGACTCACGCTCGTTTGAATGCAAATGAATGGAAAATGTGCACTTGCTTTATAAGTTTACCATGTCATAATTACCATACCAACGTCTCCAAACCCCCGAAACACGCCTGAGGCTATTCGTTATTCCTTTTCTATCGGTTTTCTTTGTTTTGGTAAAATGTTGGACGCAGTAGATTTGTTTCTTCTGCGGTTGTGGGGAAAACAAAAAGATATGTTAAATTGAATTGTTGGGTCAAGACAGACACATTTTGAATAATGAATAAGCAGGAATATATTTAATTTTGTCTCTAAAAACTCTATTTTTCCCTTCCAGAAAGTATGACTGGACTTTGACTAGACGCCAAATTTTCACGACCTGTAGCTTCTCTTTTGAAGATAGTTTCCATTTGAGAGGAGAATATTTTACCTTCACCTATTAATTATCCATATAAATTCATACAGATTATCTCATATGTTTTGATTTGAACTGTTTAGTGTTCCGGCATAAAAGTATAGGGATATTAATTCATGATAACGGAAGACTTCGAGTGTACAGGTTATTACTCAAAATATACTTTTCCAGGACTACTTGAACTTTACAGGATTCCAGTAGGTTTCGCTCTGATGAGAGAGGCTGCTGCACTAAGCTCACAAACGGGATCTAACGTGCTAATTCTCTGCTAGCAAGTTGTATAAGTATATTTTAAACTTCAGTTACAGCATAATACTGACAAAAACCCGAAGGACATCCTGGAGGAAGAAGAACGTTTCTTTAAGGAGGTTTATACATCAAGAAATATGGACCCCAACTGTCCAACTTTTAATGAGTTCTTTGAAATAGAAAATGCATTATCAGAAGAAATCGCGAAAACGTGCGAAGGTGTCATGTCTATCAATGAGTGTGAAATTGCGTTAAAAACTATGGAAAACAACAAAACTCCCGGCACGGATGGGCTAACGCCTGAATTCTACCGCTACTTTTGGAACTTGCTCGGTTCATTTATGGTAAATAGCTTTAATTACGCTTTTCGAAACGGTACTCTCTCCATCTCTCAGCGCCAAGGAATTATTTCCTTAATTCCGAAGAAGAAAAAGAATACCGAATATTTAAAAAATTGGCGACCTGTATCTTTATTGAATGTAGACTATAAAATCGCAACGAAGACCATCGCTCTGCGTTTGGAGAAGATCTTGCCGATTTTAATTCATCCTTGCCAATCTGGGTACGTTAAAGGAAGGTTCATTGGGGAAAGTATCAGGTTAATAGCAGATACAATGCATTTCACAAAAGAGAAGAATATTCCAGGGGTAGCCGTATTTTTAGATTTCGAGAAAGCGTTTGATTCGATTGAGTGGAATTTTATTCATAAATGCCTCGAAACGTTTAATTTCGGTCTTGATCTCCGACAGTGGATAAAAGTGTTCTATACAGATATCTCTAGTTGTGTTTTGAATAACGGGTACGCCTCAAAACATTTTCATCTAGAACGCGGAGTGCGTCAAGGTTGCCCACTTTCCGGCACATTATTCATTATTGCTATTGAGCTACTCGCGCAAAGTATTAGATGCTCAAAAGAAATAAAAGGTATCACAATAGATGAACATAAAGAGGTCAAACTTTCGCAATATGCAGACGACACAACTGTACTTCTGTCTGATGTTCAATCAGTGTCAAAGTTATTTGATTTATTATCACTTTTCGAAAGGTGCTCTGGTCTAAAACTAAATCAAACAAAATCTGAAATGCTATGGCTTGGCTCTGTATGCCACAGAAAAGATTCTATATTTGATCTTCAAATGAGCGGTGAGCCAGTTTACGCGCTTGGAGTGCATTTTACATATGACCTAGAAATGTCTGAAAAGAAAAATTTTTTGGACAAATTAGATTCTTTAAAGAAAACATTGAACATGTGGTCCCAAAGAGACCTCTCCATCGTTGGTAGGATAAATATAATTAAAACATTGGCACTTTCAAAACTTGTCTTTATCTGCAGCGTCATGTGTACCCCTAAAGACTTCAGTAAAGAAGTAAACAGGATCGTGTTCGACTTTATTTGGAATCACAAACCCGCCAAAATAAAAAAGACTACCCTTTTCAAGCAAAAAACAGCTGGTGGCTTGGACATGAGGGATTTTTCTCTCTTTGATAAAGCACTAAAGTTAAACTGGGTAAAACGGTTATGCTCTAACTCGGATGCTCCATGGCAGTACATACCAAAATCCCTCCTAGCCGATGTTGGCGGTACAGAACTGTTTAAATGTAACTATGATTATAATCTCCTTGACCTAGACAACCATCTTCCTCCTTTCTACAGAGAAATCATTTTTTACTGGAAGGACATTGCAATGACCACACCTAAAAATAAAACTGAGGTTCTCTCACAGCCAATCTGGAATAATCGACTTTTAACTGTGAATAAGAAAACGGTATTCTTTCCTCATTGGCATCAAGCTGGAATAAAACAAATCTCGGACCTTTTTGACTCCTGTGAGGGTCAATTCCTTTCATTTAATTCTTTTCGCAATAAATTCAATGTAAAATGTAACTTTTTGCAATATTACTTCTATTCCACAAAATTGGAAAAAACTATTGCAAGAAAATTCCCAAGACCCAGTTACGCCTCCTACCTCAACCTGTTCACTCTCATGTAAGGCAATATACAGTATCCTGCTTAACCTCGAAGATCTACCGCCACCAACTTCTGAGAAAAAACTTTTAATGTCTGGCATCGAGAAAAGTGACTTGAACAAAATCTACCTTCTACCATTTAAAGCCACGAGAGAAATTAAATTGACAATGTTTCAATACAAAATTAATCATCGAATTTTACCAACGAATAGCTTGTTACATAAAACGAAAAAAGTTGCATCGCCCTCCTGTCCCTTTTGTCCATCTGAGCACCAGACCGTCTGGCATTTGTTTATAAACTGTAAGCAAGCAAGTTCTTTTTGGAATAGATTCCAGGAGTGGTACTCAACCTCTAGTAATATGAAACTGTCACTGTCAGAACTGGAGATTATGTTCGGAATTATTCGCTGTCACACCTACTGTTTAGCCCTCAACCATCTCATTATTCTAGGCAAATATTTTTTATATGTTAACGCTTTAAATACCATAAATTGCCGTTTCGATGATTTCGTCTCACTTGTGCGCGACAAAATTTATCTAGAAAAATATATTGCTGTCACTTGTAATAACGAGAAGGAGTTCAGGAACAAATGGAAATTTTTTCTGTAGTTACTCGACAATTAACATGCAAACAATAATGTGGTAAATAGATCAACTGTAATTAAATTTGACTAGTGTAACTGTATTGTTATATATGTATTGTAAGTAGTGTAAGTTAATGTAGTTTAAACATGGTGTAAAAAGTAATTATAGTGTAAGTACATGTGTAAGTGTAATAAACAATACTGTATTAATAAAAAAAAAAATAAAAAAAAAAATACTGACAAAATCGCAGTAGACGGGTTTCTCAATTGAGACTTCTAAATGAAAACGGTAACAAGTTTATGATACTTAACAATTATTCGCCGAAGGTGAGGTGAATATCGTCGAATAATCCCCGAGACGAAGTCGAATGTCGAATAATCCCCAAGACGAAGTCGAGGGGATTATTCGACAATATTCACCGAACCTGAGGCGAATAATTGTTTTAGCATAATTTCAGAGCTGAACAACAGAGAACTTTCTAAAATCATAACAGTTTAAGATGAAATAAACAATTTTTAAAAATCGAGTTTCCAGATGGGATTTGAACCCACGACCCTCCGTGATCTAGTCGGATGCTCTAACCACTGAGCTACAGGAGATTCTATAGTGAGCAAGGGTCAATTAGTGGGTATTGACTGTAACCGCATCACGCGGCTACACAGCCAAACATCAGCTTGAACTTGAACTTGAACTTTATTTTTATTTAGACACGGTAAATCTATCAGATAAAATAGTAATATTATTACAATCTATTATTACAGTTACAATCTATTTTAATCTATATAAACATGATCTAAAATTTAAAAGTAAAATAGAAAAAAATAAAGAAATTCTGCTTTACATAGATGCCGTGTGTGTTTTGTCGATTCAGAGGAAGAAATTGCGACAACCATTTCGGAAGGATTGAAGTGATTTTGCTTGCCGCAATTCAGGGGACAAGCTATTCCAGATAACCGCACCGTTATAGCTAAAGCTATTTTTCAGGAAATTGGTGCGAGGCAATGGAACAGCTAGTTTGTTTTCAGAGTTCCTTAGATTATACGGAGGATCATATTTAGTGAAAAGAGAACCAAGATAGTCGGGCGCAAGACCATGTATAGATTTATAGACCATGGTGGCCACTTGTATTTGTCGCTGAGTATCTAACCGTCTCCAGTTAAGTTGCACAAAAAGAGGATCAGCGCTTGTGTCATAACTGGAGAAGGTCAGAATACGGGCAGCCCGGTTTTGCAACTTTTGGAGCTTATTCGAAAGACCCTTGTTACAATGCCCCCAGACCTCGCTGCAGTAATTAAAGTACGGTTGAACTAAGACATTGAAAACGGACTCAAGCGTGGTTCGATTAACAAAAGGCCTACAAAGTTTAATTGCTCCAATGCCCGATGCGATTTTCTTGGCTATTTTTTCAATGTGCATATTCCATGAAAGGTTTTCGTCAATATGTACACCCAGAGATTTGACTGAGCTAACTTGTTTAATTATGTCACCACCTATGATTAGTTTAGGGGAAGTATCGTAGGTACCTATCCTTTGCCGCGATCCAATTAACATGAATTCAGTTTTAGATGAAAGCATCACATGCAGCCAACCAGCCTGCAAAGTGAGCATGTAAAGATGAAATAAACAATTGACCCTTGCTCACCATAGAGTCTCCTGTAGCTCAGTGTTAGAGCATCCGACTAGATCACGGATGGTCGTGGGTTCAAATCCCATCTGGAAACTCGATTTTCATAACAGTTTAGTAACATTTATTAGCATTTTATTTAAACATTTTAGATAAACCGCGTGGAGCGGTTTATATAGCGTCATATAAGGATCCGCTCGACCAATCAGATTGCTGGAAACTCTTTGCTCAGCTCTGAAATTATACTAAAATCAAATTATACACTACCAATAAAGAATTAATTAATAAAATTACTCTTATATCAAGGCACTGATGGTAGCTGAATGAATTTTTAGCTTTCGTAACGAGTGATACCACAAAAATTTGCGACTAAAACGGCCGCATGCGTTTAAAAATGAATCGTAAATAAGATTTTGAATAAATGAGTAGGGACTAATCATTGAATGGATACAAAAAATAACCCGTCACGCTTCCTTGCTTTTCATGAAAGTGAAATGGCTCTTTGAGCCTCTACGCATGACATCTACTCTATTGAACTCTTCGTAACACATGTGTACTTGGTTTTTTAGTTTTAATATTTACACCGAAATCTTTAACAAACCGGCTTTGATCGAAAAGATTTGAAGGATAAGTTAATGATTCAGGCAGTAGATTCAAGAAGGTCTTCTGGATTTGATACGCACTGCTTGTGGCAAATCGAAGACATTAATTGCTCCGTCGTAAGATGACAAGGTGAAAATTCTCGAACTGTTGAGGTTGCCTTACCTCCAATTCCTGTGGTGGTAGTTGCGATAACACTCACTGATGCTGTGCTAGTTACTGCTCCTCCAGTGGTAGTTGCGTCTCCTCCGGTTACTGCTGTATTACTAACCTCACTCCCGACTACTACGAAGCTGGTCACTTCTACTCCAGCCACTGTTGTTGTGGCTGTTTCTTTTCCTGCTGCGTTTCCAGTGGTCGTTACTTTTCCTCCGACCACCCTCGTGCTAGTCACTCCATCGCCGGATACCACCGAAGTAGTTACTTCTCCTCCGGTTATTAAAGTGGTAGTTACTCCTCCAGCTGTAACTGCGTTGGTAGTTATTCCTCCGGATGCACATGGAAGGAAAGCATATCGTGAGTTAAAATAGATTGTAGTTGCCATTGTTTAAAGAGTAAAAGTTTGAGAAACGTGTTGGCTGAACTATTAGGGAAAGTAAGATACAGGACGTAAAAAAAATAAGATGGCGTCGATGCACCTTGTGAGGGATTTGAATTCTCACTGAGCTTGGCACAGCCACTAGACAATTACACAACTTTAATTTTTTTTTTATCATTATTCATTTAACAATTTGCGAAAGGCAGGTAAATTTACAATAGGACAAGGTTGTTCCGTAATAGGTAAAGTACCATTCCCTATCGCCTACAAACAGACAAAATTGAAACCCTACCCACTAACAAGCCCCATGCTAAAAAATAACAAAACATATAATCATTAACCGAACGAAAGAGAAGAAGAGAGAAAAAGAAAAACCAAAAAAACAAAAAAAAAGAAAAAAAATAGTTGATGAACATGTTCAAGAATTAAGAGCACTGAAACGACATTTTACAGAAACTATTTTAAAAGAACGGATGTCGTCTTGATTGAAAACTTTGCCAAGTCTTGCGTAAAAGAAAGAATTTTGTTTTTTTACGAAAAGACGGTAGTTCCTTTTCACCTCTTATGTTATCTGGTAAGGCGTTCTCCATAGAGTGAGGTTTAAGCTTTCACATTTTTGAGAAAAAGACCACAGGCCCCACGGTGCGAGCGCCCACTACAAAACTCAAAGAGGTCGTTTCTTTTCCCATCAATTAAACCTAACTTGCATTTAAAGACAAAGACAATTGATACTTTTCTCTTTTGTTTGGTTTTCTTACGAACATTTAGCATTTGTTTAATTTAATGGATATGCAGGCATATATGAGTTTAATGGTTCTCACAAAATTTGCTTCACCCCTTGATGATAACAATTTTGATTACAAACATAGTTCTAAGGCTGGGGCGTGTAGCATGGTATTATGCTCAGAGATCAGAAGAAGAAAATAGCTTTTCAGATGGTTGTTGGTAACTTAGGTAGCCACGAGGTTCCTGGTTTAGTTCGGAGGTCAAACAAACCATCAAACATCCTAAGCTACCTTACTTATCTTTTGGAAAATTTGCATTACTAAAGTTTTAATTACTCGGCGATTGAACAATATTAATTTTGTTTATCCAGTGCAGAGATATATCAATATATGTCATATATGTTTATATATGTTTATATATGTCATATATGTCACACATGTTCTAAGACTAGGGCATGTAGGATGGTGTGATGTTCAGAGATCAGAAGAAGAGAATAGCTTTTGAGATGGTTGCTAGTAACTCAGGCAGCCATAAGGTTGCTGGTTTAGTTCGGAGGTCAAACAAACCATCAAACATCTTAAGCTACCTTGCATGTCTTTTGAAAATTTGCATTAATAAAGTTTTAATTACTCAGTAATTAAACAATATCAATTTTGTTTATCCAGTGCAGAAATATGTCAATATTTGTCATAAATGTTTACGCAGACGTTTTCCATATCTCGACAAAGGAAAAATCTTTTTAAGACTTTTGCTCTTGTCCACGCAATGAAATTTGCTGCTGAATGGATCTGGGTTTATTTAATGCTAAATTATTAAGTTTTTTAGAAAAGAGGCATATCCGTTTAACTAAATGTTATTATTAAACCTTGCGGGAGAAATAACGATTATTAAATAATCACTATAGGGGTGCCTTCTCTTGGTTTTTCTATTTTTTCTTTGGTTTTTGGTTAAGGTTGCGTTTGCTAAATGCATTTACTATTTTTAGCTCTTATCTAATTGTAAAACCGGAAAACGGAGATCTTCAACGTCTTTCTCAAGACTAACGAGAGTAATGGCATTGGTAAGGTTTGGCAGTTCAGCTATTATACACATGTTCTTGTGAGACTTCGAAACCGATGACCTTTCAAGTTAGATAAGGTGACCTGGCGAGCAAGAACACATCTTGACAGAGTGTTTTAAGCATTTTGTGAAGGTCCCCTTCTCCATTCTCCGATCTTCACCCTTCCGCTTATTTTTTCCTCATTTTCTTTCTTTGTGATCACATTGTCCATATAAAAAGACAACAGAATTATATTAGGATAATAATGAAAAGGGTGGGCGCAGTGCTACTCAAGAGGCGATATTGGACACACACCAACTTGATACCAAGTTAGTATACCGATCAATGATTGATTATCGAATGCTCATTGGTAATAGATCTTGATTATCATTTTGTTCGGTAATCATTGCTTTATTTTTTTCTGAAATGGTCCTTCTTTTAATGTAATACCTGTATTTGATGATAATAAGCGCATCGAAAATGGTCACAATTCAAAGTATTTTGTTTTCATCATGACGATTACTTCAAAATAAACACCTAATTTTGGAAGAAAAAGAGCGGGCATCCTAGGTTCCGACTTTCGATGTTTATTTGCTATTTGTAGCATCAGTCTCCAGCCTTAATCTGGTTAAAAGTTTAATTATTCTCTTGATTAGCAATGCAGTAACACTAATGCGAATGCAAACTTATTTTATGGAGGGTTGAACCGAGTTATCTCGCTAAAATTTGGGAAACCCGTCGAGGGTTAGTTGTGACTCAGCTGCATTGAATGGTAAGATCAAGAAATCCGATTTCGAACTCATAAAAGACCAAGAAGTATCATGACTGTGATAACTGACAAAATAAGAGAGATTCGTAAGGTATGAAGCAGCTAGGAACTTGCAAGTGTTTCTAGAATAGCACCATGGCTGCTGAATGCAAATCAAGTCCTCTATACCAGTACCTCCAAAGATATACTAAGTGACAACTGTTTCAGGAGGTAAGGGACGACCTTTTCCCACAACTTAAAGCAAAGGAAAGGAAACATCGTAAAAACGTGCCTGAGAGATACGTACTGTGTATAGCGCAGCACACAGCTGGGGGTATAATATTATTCAGATGCAGTCTCAGCTTCATTGAATCTTACTCTTCGAGCGGGTCGTTTTCCATCGTATCGTTTTCGCTTCAGGCGACGAATTAAAGCTTAATTTCACTATTGTAAGCAAATGATGACGTACAGCGAGCTCTTACCGTGACAGGAAAGACAGCCGTGAAAGATCAGTAATGTCCATATCAATGAAACCTTTGCCATCGAGAAGTGTCTTTCGCAACAACTTTCAACCAGTTATACTATTTAATGGGAAGATGGCAGAAGATAACCAAGTTAAAACCAGTAAATATAGAGAAAAAATGCAGAAAAATTCCAATGATCTTTGAACAGGTAAATCTGTAGTTCTACTCACGCACGTTTGAATGCAAAATGAAATGTAAAGGTGGTTCACTCGCTCCTTTGATTTAGTCAACATGTCACAATTACCATAGCAACGCCAACAAACGCACCTAAGCTATTAAGAGGCTGTCAGCCTAAGAACCGACCACTCGAATTTCAGCCGATCACAGAATTCCCTCAAATTTTTACTGTGAGATATTTGATCTAATCTATCGGCAAAAATTATTTATTTGGTTCGTAATGCTATTTTATCAAATTTTTGGCGACGAGATGCGAGGACGGTCAAAAACAAAGAAATGTGTTTATTTCAGCGTTAATATTCAGCGTTTCGCTGGAGGCTCTAAACACTTACGCATTTAATCAAATAGCATATATCGGACATATGGCATCATTTTACATCTCTTCTGTTGATTAGTAGCAAAATATGTAAATTCTGACCAAACAATGAAGAATTACGCTGTTTTGAAAATACCACACAAACAGCACTTTCCAAATTTGAGCTAGTGTGCTGTTGTTCCAAGACGCTTTTCTCAAAAGTGTAACGGGATCTGGAGTCCTCACCACTGTCCATGTTTAGTACTAGGGCTGGTGTGCCGTAAACAATAAAAACGTTTTTGGCAACTAGTCTTTTCGAGCTACAGGAGCTCGATGAACTTTGCTAATTTTCAATGTTCAAAGTGCATATGACTTAATTTATGCATATTTGTGGTTACTTAATTTCTCGCTCAAAATCAATGTTTGAGGCAGTGCTTATTCTCAAAACTAGCACGGTTGTTTTGTTAAGGTGAAGATGTCCATAAATTCATCCAAACTTGCGCCAAAGTTAGCAATTACGAAGGTAGAAATGAACATTTTCTGTGTGAAGTTGTTAGACTGTCTCATGTGGGCTGAGACATGTCAAAATTCCATTAAGTATGTCTTGACCGCTGTCTTATGTTGTAAAAAACTAAAATTTCTGTCAGTCATGGATTTAGAAACACTCATTCAAAATATGTTATTATGAAGAGAACTTCATGTCTTACCAGAGATCTCCACTAGATCGGGTTGATTCAGTCATGTGTCACGCTCTTTACATTGAAAATGTCACGGATTCAAATTTAACTACTTCGCACAGAAATGGTTTGTGTCAAGAGTGATAATTTTCCTATGTTCACTTTATTTTTATTCTAGAATTTGCCTCATTATGGACCAAAAAGTAATTTTTTTGTGGACAATTATGACGATGTCGATTTTAGGTGGCAAGCAGGTTGAAATGCCCGTGTTTTTACGTCGGATACCGTAAAATGGTAAAAGGTAAAGTAAAAAAAGTAAAATACAAAATCAGTGGCCACTAAAAGATTAATGAATTAAGTTTTCTCTTTAGTATCGATAATCACCGCCGGTGATTCACCGTCTATTTGTCTCTTTAAATTCAAATGACTTTTAATTTCTTACTTGGTTATTATATATTATAGGTGAACGAGTTTGGGGAGATTTAATTACATCGCGTGACTTATATGGGTTTCAAAATATTGATTGATTGAGTCGGCGGAAGCATTTGCAGCTATGTTTTCGCAATTTTCCTTTATTTCTATATTTTCTTTGTTTTATCAACTAGTCTCTCTGCTACCAGAAAAGTAAAGCTCTACTCCTCGATATGTTCTGAAACTCCGAGTACGCAGAACCAGTCCTAATCAAAACGGATCAAACAATGTTCTACATTCTTATTTAAGAGTTTAGACCTTTTCTTATCAGTTAAAGTCACATCCTTCTAAGAATGTGGAAAGTTTAGTTACCAGATATTTTTTCCTATCTCGGGAACCATACGGAATCTCAAAAAATTTAAACATCTCCTTAAGCATGACTACGCTGAAAGTTCAAGTTTCTTATCTCGTGAGAGGTCACACAAGCAGTATGAGTCATAGCAAATAGGGTGCTTTAGACCAAGCTGGCCGGCAACGTTTTCCAACATTTCACGTCTTTCTTGCTCCTCTTCCTCTGCGTTAACTTCCTCCAATTCAATTTCTCGGCGTCCCTGTCTTCTTCTTGCAGCCGCCAGTCTCGAGAAAAACCCCTGCACTTGAGTCTTCGTTAGCCAGTCCTTCCTTTCAAACATGCGGGAACCATCTGGGTTTCTTGCCGTTTTCATGTCTGCAGGTACTTTTCCGGGAGCTGCCTTCGTACTGGTTCTCTCTCCAAGGTCAAATTTTGTTTTAAGATACTGTTTAACTTCAGAAGTGAAACGCACAGCTTCCTGGCTTCGTGGCTTATATAGTGCCCAACCAAGCAGCATATCACTGCCAGGACAACCAGCTTCTTGCTGGTGCTGTCGCTTGTCACTAGATTTTTCTGGTGCGCTGTCGATTTCCTCGTCGTTAACGCGGAGGAATTTTTCCGCCCAGTCTCTTCTGAGTTTTTCGTGCACTGTATCAGAATTTCGGAGAATTTGGCAGTGGCCGCCCACATCGAGGTGACTTTCTAATTCGCTGAATTTCTTAACACCATATTGCACCCTGGGTTAGAATAGGCAAAAAGACCATTCGCTTGTTCACCATCACTATTTTTTGTCGCCTTATGGAGCCGAGCCTCTTTGAGCAGAAAGAATTTTTCATTAGCAAAGAGGCATATAGAACCTTGAGGCCTGACGACTAAATCTTGGTAAGGAATCAGCTTTCCCTGCCCTATGCCATAAGCTCTCCATATTCGCATTCCTTCCCCCTCAAAGTTGAAGTTGTCATATTTAGTAAAACGTGGATCTTTTGTACTCCAAGTGTTTTTTTAGTTTGGTTTATTGAGCAAACGCAGGCAGTTGTACCTTTAACAGGACGTTCTGAGAGTGCTGCACGCATATCTTTGGCAGAAACTACATCACGTCCCTCGTTACAGTATCGTCGGATTGTTGACTTCATCGGGCAAAGAATCCGATCAGAGACATCTCTTCTCTACTGGGGTTGAGAAAAGTCATATCGCATGACTGCAATACCAATTCGTTTCCCTGCATCCCTAATGGCCGACAAGATAAAAATGTTATGGTAACATCCTGCTTCATCGCTCCTTTGGTAAATTTCACTAATTTGGGGGATGTTCCTTCTTTACAACCTCGAGTGTGTTCTCAATAATGGAACAAACTGCATACCAGTCCTGTTGGCACGAGTCGAAGATATGAGCGTACGACGTCTGTTTTCCAGAGGTGGCATTCTTAGATATGGGGGTGGATATATGCCAGCTTATCCCACGCTTTCCAAACCAGTCGGATTGTTTCTCACGATATTTCATTTGGAGAAACTTCATTGCCCAGTCCATGATCAGAATAGCGGACTCCGCATGTGGTAACTTCATTGCATCTTTTTTCGGCTTCTCCTGGTATATTGAGTGCATGATATACGCTTTCCAAAGCAAGGTATTCTCCTGGGCCTGGTTGAAGTCATACAGGAGATCTTCTCGTTGGTCTAAGTTGTAAGGTGTCCAGGATGAACCTTCGATTCCTTGTCTCACATCTTGTAAAACCTTCTTCAGCCCTTGACAGTCACCGCAAGTGGATTGGTGCTCATGCGAACATTGATGTTAAAAGTCGGGCTCTACAGGATCACTTAGCGCAGACCTTCGACAGTGGTCTGCACAAGTGGAGTCATCTGGTTGACAGCGCAGGCGATAATCAGTTTTTAGATAGCCTTTAGCATCTCGTAGTTTTTGACGAACATACAAGCACCACTGCATTTCCATTCCTCCTTTCTCAAGAGTTTCAACCAGTGTTTCAAGTGTCTGAAAGCCCGCCGCGCCGTCGGCAGCAGTGTTATCTAGGCCTGGCAGTGACTTACGTTGAGATGCTTCTCGAATTTCTAATATTTTGAATATTGTGGACCTACTCAGAGGCTCGTGATATTGTTCTTTGCAATACTCCAAGTACTGTTCAATCATTGTAGACCTAGTCAGGGTTCTTACCACATTTGGCATCTCTATCTTGTCGCCATTTTCTAGGAAAAGTATCTTGCCACCATAAGAAACATCTTGATAAAAGTACGGTCTATTTACAAAATTTACAAAGTGATCTACTTTGCCCATCTCAAGGCGTACACGATGTTTTGTTGTGGTCTCAGGGATATAAACCGTATTAATGACACACACACACACACACACACACACACACACACACACACACACACACGCAAAAACGAGACAGAAAGGAAATAACAAAAAAGATGTTCTCAAGCACAGATAAGACATGAGGTTCTACATATTTTGAATGAACGTTTCTAAATCTGTAACTGACAGCAATTTTAGTTTTTTATAGCATAAGACAGCGGTCAAGACTAACTTAATTGAATTTTGTCAACATGAGACAGTTAAACATAATGTCACACAGATGTTCATTTCTACCTTCGCAATTGCTAAATTTAGGGCAAGTTTGGATGAATTTATGGACATCTTCATCTTAACAAAACAACCGTGCTAGTTTTGAGAATAAACACTGCCTCAAACAATGATTTTGAGCGAGGAATGGAGCAACCACAAATATGCATAAATTAGGTCACATGCACTTTGAACATTGAAAATTAGTAAAGTTCATCGAGCTACTGTAGCTCGAAAAGAGTAGTCGCCAAAAATGTTTTTATTGTTTTCGGCACACCAGCCCTAGTACTAAACATGGACAGTGGTGAGGACTCCAGATCCCGTTACACTTTTGAGAAAAGCGTCTTGGAACAACAGCACACTAGCTCAAATTTGGAAAGTGCTGTTTGTGTGGTATTTTCAAAACAGCGTAATTCTTCATTGTTTGGTCAGAATTTACATATTTTGCTACTAATCAACAGAAGAGATGTAAAATGATACCATATGTCCGACATATGCTATTTAAACAAATGCGTAAGTGTTTATAGCCTCCAGCGAAACGCTGAAAATTAACTCTGAAATAAACACTTTTCATTTGTTTTTGACCGTCCTCGCATCTCGTCGCCCAAAATTTGATAAAATAGCATTACGAACCAAATAAATATAATTTTTGCCGATAGAATAGATCAAATATCTGACAGTAAAAATTTGAGGGAATTCTGCGATCGGCTGAAATTCGAGTGGTCGGTTCTTATGCGGACAGCCTCTTAAGAGGCTGCCATTTGACCAAATGACATAAAACAGACATATTGTGTATCCGAGTGCTGTACCTTCTTTAATGAGATTTTGAGCAATCGTAACTCCTCTGACGAGTTGGTTTCACAGATTGGCCACATCTGATTGGCCCCTAACCCCCTAACCCCCAGTTACCAGGCTATGAGGATACTCAATTTTATTAAGTAGAGTAGAATCGTTATCTTGATCTTAATTTAGAAGGAAATGCGTTAAAGATCAGGTCTTGGGAGTTTAACGGTTAAACCTAAGGCTACTTAGACATTAGCCCTGAATTTAATTCAAACTGTGTAATGTTTCGGTAAAAAAGCAAATGAGTATTAATTGAAAATTGTACCCCGAAGTGGGGGCCGTACATAGGATTTTTTTGTCTACGGGGACGAACTCCGCACACCTTCATAGGGGTCTCCCGTATACAGACAGGGTTTCTAGTTGGACGTTTTGTTTTCACCCCTATACAGGTTGCCTCAAAGACCTTTATGGAAACAACGTACACTGGTGCTTTTTGTTTTAAATTGTCGTGATTTATTATGGCATAAACACCTTGTTTAGTTTGAAATTGCCCCTGAGGTCTCTGCTACACAATGATGATTTATACACCATCTTTAACTCAAGCTATACTGTGAACAGCAATTTAGCACTTTCTGTGGATTCAAAAATGCGTTGGAAGCCTTCGTTAGTTTGAACAGAGCTTGGCTTGTAGGAACTGAGCTGAAAGTGGAGGTTTAGGTATCAGAATACCAAGTCTCAAAAACGAATCTATATTAGGCTATTCTAGATTCTTCTCCAATTTGACTTCATGTCATAGATCTCTTTTGGAATGGGAATGAAGTCCGTTCCGCGATCAATTAACAGCATAGCAAGGCCACTTAATCAATCTTCTGTCATTGATGACTGAATCCATAGCTTCAGACGGCGTAGGGCTGAAGAGGAGCGTTTGCAACTGACGCCTTCGACTAGGGTGGTTAAAAAGATCGACAATGTAGTGTCATCATTCAGAAACAAGAGACTAGTTCTCCTTCATTGCCAAAGGCTAAATGAACTTTATTAACAAACACGTTACGCATATAGAAGTATAAGAGTTTACTGACTTATAGTAATTTTACAACATGCAGGTATCTCCAGTACAGTAGGATTACTGCGAGTAGTACATTTAACTGAATTAAGTACAAAGTGCTCACCTTAGAACCCATACTAAGGTTGTTGTCAATAATTAAGGTAGGTACATGTATAATCAATACATTACAGACAGCACCTTGTGAATGGTGGGAAATTCTTGGGGACTGCAATTAGGCATTGCTCCTTCTTGTTCTGACTCTGGCTCCATCGCGTGTTTCATCCTCCACCTTGCCAGCTCTGCATCAAAATTAGACTTCTCCGAGAAATTTAAATGCATGATAAAGTAGTTCTATATCTTCTCGATATGTCTGTCAGTTAACTTGGGCAAGTACAAAGGGAACAGGTTTTGAGCGGTAATCAGGCATTAGTGCTGGGTTGAAAATTTGGTTTCAAGTTCAACGACAACGTGATCTATAAATGGATAGAACACATTAATCCCGTAGTGTTCTGATGGCTGATCTTTGCGTGCGGCGTTTCAGTCGATGGCGTTGAGCAGTCGTTGTACGAGGCTTTAGCAGGGTAACGTGGATAAAGTCAGGGGCCTGGTTGATTCAACTCCACATCTTCTGCCGGGTTCCTCTCCTCTTGCTGATTTGATGCATTCTTTGGCGAGAGTTACGCTTTGGTATGCGTTGCCAAAGTTATAGCTCTTTAACTTTAGGGAATTTGTTACTTGGGCTAAAAGTGACAGAAAAAACTGAGATACTGTCAAAGCAACTATGAATTCAGAGTCTTGGAGAAGTCGTGAATAAGCGGAAGGATCACGTTTAGCATCGCCACTGCTTGAGGACGAAGTTTCATCCAGAGCTAGTATTTTCATCCAGAGCTATATTTAGCAAGAAGGGTAGAGAGGGTAGTAAGGTTTGCACTCCAACGAGTAGCACAGAATTTCGGTACAGTATGTCGCTTGCTTACTTCTTCCAATGTTTTGGCAGATTTATCTTCTTCATCTCCATCAGCAGATACAACTAGAGAACTAAAAAACTCGCTGTCATCGGTGGCCGCGGCAGTCTGAAGAGATGTTTCTTTCCTTTTAGCGTTGCCACCAAGAAATCACGTAAGTTTGCTGACGTCATAAAAAAGATTCGGAATGGATCGCACAGCTTTGCAACCACTCGAGATTGCAAAGTTCAAAACGTGGGACCCGCAGTGAACGTACGTGGCATTAAGATACTTCTCAACAACTTAAGCTCGCACCCCATTCCTACTTGAACTCATGACGCTTGCTCCATCATATCCTTGGCCAACTAGGCCGGACATATCAAAGCCCCATTCTTGTAGTGCGTGTATCAAGGTATCCGCAATGATCTGGGCATCCAATTTTTCAAGCCTTACGAATCCAACAAATTCTTCGCAGACTTCATTTTCACCGCTGAGATATCGCATACAGATACTGAGTTGTTCAGTTGTAGAACAATCTTGAGTTTCGTCGGCCACTACACCCCAATAGTTTGGTATTGATGCCTGGACACGGTTTTTAATGAAACTGTCGCACAAATTGATTATTTCGTTCGGAATCCTTGGAGAGTTGCACTTGGCATTACCGGAGGCAGAATGCAAATGGTCTTTAAGTTCTGAATCATATTTGGATTTCCAGTCAACAAAGAAGGAGAAATTCCCATCCTCATTTTTTTAAGAGGAATCCCAATTGCCTCTTAATGGAATGCCCCTCTGTCCCAAGGCAATGACTACATCAATAAGAAAAGTTAGGCTTAATTTCATAGAGTATTCGATCACTGGATGGCTAAATTACCATGTTTTTTAGTCCAATCTTCAAAACTGTGTAGTGGCTCACCGATTTTCACACTAGAACGAGCCAAGAATGAACGGAGCAACCAAGGCAACTATTAGATGTATCAAATAACCGTGAGACACGTTGTAGTTTGATACTTATCTTTTTCTGACATCAAAGAAGTCCATTATACCTCGTTAAGCAGGAGCCGGGCGCTTTCTTTCCGACATTTTCCCAGCGGATTGAGAGAGAAACGTTTTGGAAACGTTGGCAAGAAGCACGCGTCAACTATTTACCGCCAAATTCTAAACCACAGGCAGCCCAAATTACATAATCATTATTTGTAGAAGGAAACTCGTACTGGCGTTTGCTTCGAAATATTTTCCGAAATAATCATTTGGAATCAGCGCACAGGAAAAGCTCTCTTCACCTGTCATTGTATACTAATGCATGATTATGGAAGACTTGTAGTGGAAGCATAAAATTTTAAGCTTATAGGTTGTCACTCAAAATTCACATTTCCAAGGTTTCGTGAACTGTACAGGATTCCTGTAGGTTTTGCCCTGATCAGAGAAGCTGCTATACTGTGCGCACTGGGCAATACGAGGTTGTTGGTTATGTCCAAACGCGATCAAACTTCCTCCTTTAGTGGTGAGTAAGAAAATCTCAGTAGACGGGTTTCTGAATTGAGATTTATTCGCAAAACATACTTCAGTGCACACATTTCTAAAAAAAAGCTGGCCACACGATAATCATAAAATCAAATGATACACAACTAATAAAGGATACAATTAGTAAGATTTCTCTGATATTAATCGCAAAAGAATGGACGTGTTACTGAATGTAATAATAATAGTTGGATGAATTATAAACTTTAGTAATGAATGATACCAAAAAAACTTTGCGACTAAAACGAACGCATGCCGCTGTTCATAGAAACAATCTTAAATAAGATTTTGAATAGTGGCGAAGGGACTAAGCATCGAATGGATATAAAAAACTCCTTGTGCTTTCTTGCTTTGTATGAAAATGCAATGGCTCTTCGCTTTGACCCTCTACGCTTGACCTCTTGACTGAATTCTAAATAACACATGTATTTGGCTAGTTACTTATAATATTTACACCCAAACTTTAACAAACCGCCTTGATCGAAAAAAATTGAAGGAAAAGTTAATAGTAGATGACTCATTCAGTATAGACAAGGAAGTCTAGTGCATTAGATAAGCACTGTTTGTGGCCTATGGATGAGCAAATCTTCCAAACTAAACACTTCCACCAAAGATGGCGAGGTAAAATTCTCGATTGCACGGAGGAAAATTAGACCATTTTGATTTGGCCCACGACCCGCATTAGGGACATGCGAGTCGCCAGGAGTCCATCGCCTTGGCTGGTTCTCTTTCACATTTCTGTATTAAATCCTGGCTTGAGCGTGTTTTCCTTCTCCACGCTAGATATGTCAATTAGGAATGAAAATGATAGAAAAAAGGAACTAAAGAATCATCCTTGTTAAGTTCGTCGGATTTACAATTACACACATCTAAGGAAAATACTAAACATTGTGTCCTATTTGTCGTTTTATGATTCAGCTTCATATCTTTAGAACTTGAATAGGTCTATTGTTTATTGTAAGACTTTGTCTCCGTCACGAGGCGTATGTTACCGTAGGCCCATAAAGTCATGTTTCCGAACTGAAGTCCGGCGTATACTTGAGCATGCGTAGTTATAGTGAGAGTATGGACCTGAGGAAAACAAGAGAAGATGGCTTAATTATAATGAGCAATTTCGAGAAACCATGTGAAAGTATGGTGGACTGTAAACGCATCCTTCATTTTTGTGATTTCGGCAATGTATTATACGTTTGACAACCTCGAAAACAATTCCGTTGCTTTCTCTCGATACCTGTGATTATTAAAAGCTTTCCTCTTAGTGACAATAAACATTCTCAATCACTTATTTTATTCTTGCTACTTACTTCATCAATGATGCGAGTCCCAATACAGTAATTAAAGCGACACTTGGCAAGTCCTGTAAACCTTGATACAAAGGTGAAAATCCATTAGCTCATAGTCACAAATTCAATCGCATTTCTCACAGATCCTTCATTTATGACGGTGTGAAGGAAGGTGAATAAATGCAAAGGTGTCCGTTCTATGTATAAAATTAAACGTATTTAGTCATCATGAGTTATGTTGTTCGATTGAACTCCATATGCGCAGAAATAAAGCGAGTTCACATTGGTTAATGGCTAAAATTTAAATTTGAACGCCATACACTGCCCCAACTCTTGTCACTCACTGAGTCAGCCAACCGAGGGGAACTGAGCAAATGCATCAGAATACTAGCTCCTCTAATCTCTCTTGCGTTTCCATCTTCCTCGGTTGTGAATAATCTCTCCATATCAGTATGTTATAACATAATGAAGATAGAGCGCATCATCTGATCGGTAAATTCAGTGTCCAAGCGAATGCTTTATCAGGTTGTGGAGCCCGCGCAGAGCTAGTTATGTCATAAAAGCAATAGAGGGGATTTCTTTTGAAGAACCCAAAGCAATGTGTTCTACTGCTTAGTTGTATGATAAGCTGAATTACACACGCACAGTGATTGGTTCTTACTCATGATATATTGGAGGACAGACGAATAGATGACATCGCCATTAACAACATTTTTGCTTTTTTTTTTAATCATATATAAGAAATAAATCTCATGTTGCTGTGGTTCTGTACAGTTAAATACCACAGAAGACGCTACCATGTGGTAAAAACATCTGTGACACACTCATGTGCCTTGTTTTGGTCCTTACCACATATAATCTATAATCTATTACTGAACAGAAACACGGCAACAAGAAATCTATTTGTTAAATATTTTACTTCCAACCTTACCTTTGCTGCATTCGCAATAAGCTTTCGACTCCCCTGAACAATATCCCTTATCTTTCCTGTCTGAAACGTCAGCACCGGCACATTTGTCTTCAGGAGAGCATGTTACCTCTACAAGCATTTCCCCGCCTGCTCCATCACAGCAGACTTTGTTGCACTCTCCAGATTTGGGCGTTTTCTTTATATCAACTCCTACACATAATGAAAAGGTAAGTATACATTAACTTGTATATTTATTCGGTTTTCCATCAATAGGAATAGCGAAAAAGGAGGGCGAGGGGAAAACGGCTGCGTGAGGCTCATCCAATGCTGTTTCAACTGACTACTAAGCATCAATTGCGTCTCTACTTAAAGAGAGCCTAGAAACGCCAAAAAAATCTTTCAAGGCAGTCATCAATACCTTACCCTAAGGTTGACATTAAACAATTAGATAAGTAAGTGAAAATAACCTCTTGATTTCTATACAGATCGGTCTCTAAGGACTTTCCTAAGTATTCTCTACGAGAGCCCGGCCTTGCGATCCTTTTTTTTTTTAACTTTTGCCCTGGAGATTTAAGGATAGACCTTTCCAGTCTTTAGCACCACCTGCATCCCTGAAACAGATCTTGTCTCACTCTATAGATCTCTGAGGCGTAAAACTGATACACGTATCTTGGTTGCTACAACAGATGATACGGTCTGGAATAAGGAAAGCTTCTTTACGACCTCTATTGCAGTCGGATATTCATTTCTATATAAATTTCGACCAAGGAAATAAGTAAAATTTGCCCGTGAAATAAAAAGGGAATTTCTTTTGGTGGTGCCACTTGTTTCTTTCTTCTTCGTGAGCTTCCGCTAAAAAAAGTTTTGGATGGAATTTTGTTACTGGAACTTATCGAGCTCGATAACTAATCGAGCTCGATAACTAACCGAGCTCGACAAAAAAGCTCGTTTATCGAGCTCGGTTACAGTACTGACGAGAAAGACTGGTGGAGAGGCTAACCTTGTGGAGTGCGATGGAGTGTGCAAAAAACACCTCGATACCAACGGTGAATACAGTAAGAACATGAATTGAAAGTAGCGAGCTTAAGGCGTCAATGTTTCTCCTGAGAAGTTTAATTTATTTGTTAGCCTCGACTTTGTGTATTACTGGAACCGTGACTCAGACATCTTGAAATTGAACCATGGAAAGACGTACCTTGAAACTCGAAAGTGTATACAGTGTTATTTGCTGTTATAGAATTGCCAAAATCGCCTTGTTGAAGTCGAACCTTAAATACTCCTTCGATCGTTGATCCAGAGCCTGATCCTACTCGGTAAAATAGCAGAGTATATATCCCTTTAAACTGAGAAATGCAGGTAACACTCGTAGCTTTCACTCCTTTGAGTCGATATGGTGTGCCCTTATAAATAATGAGAATCTGTGGATTATTAAAAACATGTGAGTGATTATGAACAAGAACTTAAGGTTTCGTGTATTTCCTTTGCATTCGGTGATAATAAAATTAATCAAACCATCCTGTGTTTTGTTCTACATTAAAAAATATAGTAAATAAGCGAATTCACGAAAGGTAATGCATTAAAAAAATACATACACTCGATTGCAAACGTTCACACCTAAAAAGTATGATCTAGGAACGATGAGACGCTACGGCTTCATGGGAAATTTTCGCATATACATAGTGATTCACTTTCCTTGTTATTCATGTAGGCAATTGACGACCAGCTTATGTTACGGTTGTCATGGTTGAGCCACCTATCTCATGTCTTTTAACAGCTAATGATAGGTAAATCACCTCTGCATTTGGCGACAAAAAGTCTTAAAATATTTATCATAACAGCAGATCAGGAGAATTAGAACAGAAACGCCTCGTGTGTAGGAGGACCCGAGAAAAGGAGTCATGACTGGTTAAAGTCATGTATGTGACTGAGAGGTTGCAATGAAACACCTACTCCAAAACAGAGCTAAACTTTTTCAAGCCCAGATTGATTAAGAAAATTCCTCAATTTGACAAAAATTCAGTTACAGTTAGAAATGATCTTTTTACCAGTTATTCAATTCATAACAGCCACAGGTTAAGAATGTCCAAATTAATTTGATGATATTCGATTTTGAAGCGAAGCTATTTTTCTTCAATTCCTCTTTGTTCAGTTTACACTTTTTCTACCTTCATCTAGAATTCAAGTATATTTCTTATTGTTTGACAAAAAGCACAGTGAAGCATATTTATATGTCGTTTCGGATAAGAGCAGCCAGGAGATGATGATAAATCCTTTGAAATGAAAGTAACCAAGCTCCCTACTTACGCCATTTGTCATGGTTTGGTTTAAGCTGGCCAACTTGCTGCCGGAGCAATCAGTTGTGACTGTCACAGTGAGTGATACCTCTGGACCTGAATAGAAGAAAATGGAACAAAAAGGGGGCAAGATCAATTATGTAAAGACTCATTTTAGTACTCATACTCGTTTGGTAAGCGCGATCGCGTTGTTGCGTTCACTCATTTTTTTTTGCACTTTGTTTGCCTGCAGGATTGTAGTAATATTCCTTGAAGAAGCTGGGATGATGGAAATAAATAGCTTCCGTAAGCACAGATTTTGATTGCGCGAAACTGTGAGGCGTACAAATAGACTCAGCTGTCGATATGATCTGGATATACTTTGATCTTTCTTCAAAAATAATGAACATTAAGGATAAGAAAACTATTGGAATAAGAGCGTTAGTCTAATTGCGATGAAACCAGACATCTTAAAAACCAGCATAGTTTCTGACAAAGAATATTTTAAACGTAAACCACCAAATTCAATTTGTAAAAGCCAATGTCATCTTTCCAAAAAGCTGTCATGACGACGTCAACTTGTCCTTGATGATCAAGTATTCATTACACTTTCCCATCTTCTGGCCACAAAAGTTCCCCAAAAACCTGATTGTTGTACTTGCCTGGTCTATTGTCCACGTAAACACTGCTTGGAGGTGGTGCTGTTTGCGTGGTTGTCGGAGATACTTCACCTCCATCTACTGCCGATGAAGTTTGTCCTCCTCCAGCTGTTGAGGTTGTTGCCCCAATTCCTGTCGTAGTGATTGCGATAACACCCACTGAGGCTGTGCTGGTTACTGCTCCTCCAGTGGTACTTACGTCTCCTCCGGTTACTGCTGTACTAGTACCTTCACTCCCGACTACTGCCGAGCTGGTTACTGAAGTGGCTGTCTCTTCTCCTGCTGTGGTCGTTACTCCTCCTCCAACCACTCCTGTAGTAGTCACTCCATCGCCGGATACTGCCGAGCTGGCTACTGAAGTGGCTGTCTCTTCTCCTGCTGCGGTCGTTACTACTCCTCCAACCACTCCTGTAGTAGTCACTCCATCGCCGAACACTGCCGAGGTAGTTACTCCTCCTGTTGTAGTTGAAGTGGCAATTACGTTTCTCTCGCTTGCTACGGTGGTAGTTACTTCTCCACCACTAGCTGTAGTGGATGATACACCACCTCCGCCTTCAGTGGTAGTTACTACAACTGCAGGTACTATATATGTGGTTGCAACGGCTGCGGTGGTAATTTCTCCAACTCCAACCGTTGTGTTTGGGCTGGATGCTATATAGGTGGTTGTAGCGGAATCTGAAGTTAAAGTATAGCGATCAAGGTCAGGAAGGTTCTGTAGTTTAGAAATGTCGCAATTTCGATAATGGAAGGAAAGCGTATAGTGAGTTAAAATACATATTGTAGTTGCCATTGTGTATAGAGTAAAAGTTTGAGAGACATGCTGGCTGGACAAATAGGGAAAGTAAAATACAAGCGGTGAGAAAAATAACACCGCGTCAATGCACCTAATGAAGGATTCGAATTTTCACTCAGCTTGGCATAGCAACCAGTCTATTACATGGCTTTGATACTTGTATCTTAAGTTTTCTCTTTTGATTACTTTTCCAACGAACATTTAGCATTTGTTTTAGTTAATCGAGATTCAGGCATATTTGATATCATATACTGGCAATGGCTCTCATAAGATTTGTTCCACCGTTTGTAAAAAACAGAACAAATAACGGTGACATTAACATCAATCAACAGGGTGGCTTGCTTTTATTAGTAGTCCACTCTTATATTCTCACAGATGTGCGAGAAAAAATGAAAATTTTTTCAGTTGACAACCTTGTCAATTCTTTTTGGAGACAAAGATATATTTTGGTGATAGGACCATAAAAGGCATTAAAAGTCGAATTAATTGGTGATTCTCCCAGAGTGATCGACACGTTTTCAATTGATAACAGATAGTTAGGAAGAACAGGAACGTAAACCAAAACTTCGGAAATTGAATTGAACATTGTAATTGATCAGTGATCCTCTCGGAATTAATGGTAAATTCTCAATAGGCAATAATCATAACGAAGAAGGACCCGTGCAAGCAAAATTGTTTGCGGATCAAAATGGTTTTCCTTTCGGAAGTAAGCTTCTTGCTGATATTCTTGGGAGTAAGTTCTTATTTACTGTCGTTGTCCGCGTTGGATCTAGAGGGACTAGAGATGGGTGATTTGTCTCATTGTCGTCATTATTGATTGAGGATGAATTTTCAGATTGATTATTTGCTTGTTCCTTCGTGTCAGGAGCATTTCATGAAAAATACACTGTAGTATTGCATATGCTTTCGCATTATAGTTTGCTTGTTTTGCGTCTCCAATGTGTTTGACTGTGGATTTACCGCAATCTTTTCCCCCTTGTTACAAACAAGATACATGTTTTCGCAGACATTCAGAATATCGGGACGACACAGGCATTTTATCCTGTTCACTCAATAAAATTTGATGCTAAAAGAATCTAGGTTTATTTGATACTAAATAATGACGGGTTTTGAAAAGGCATGTCCAATTGACTAGATATTATTTTAAACCTTGCGGGTGCAATAATGCCATCAAAAAATAATGTCTATCAAAGGAGCGTTCTCCCTTCGTTTTTCTATTTTTTTGTTTGTTTTTTCGGTTACTGTTATGCTTGCCGAGCGCATGTATTCTTCGCTCTCTTTCAACTTAAAAAACCTGGAGACGCCGATCCTCAACGTCTTCCTAAGACTAACGAGTGTAACACGTTTTTGTGAGATGTTGGAAGCGACGACTCTTAAAGTTGGATGATGTGACCTTGAACGATTCAATCCGTTCAGCCGGTGAGCCAAAATACATTTGATACAGAATTACATTTGATTCAGAGTGTCTTCAGCATTTCTTGAGGGTCCTCTTCTCTATTTTCGGTGATCGTCAAAATTGAACTATTTGTCCTCAGTTTTTTTTGGTGATCACCTTCTCCATTTAAAAAGAAAACAAAATTTATTGAGACATTAGTGAAAAGGGTGGTCGGAATTCGACTAAGATGGCGATATTGGACACACGCGAACTTGATATATGTTATAATACCGATCAATGATTGATTGTCAAATGATCATTGATATTGTATCATGGATTTTTTTCTTCGGTAATCAGAGTAATTTTTCCTGAAATGGTTATATCAACTAAGTTGAAATTGTTAATTGGCCACCGTAACGAATAAAAAAGCTGACGTTTCGAGCGTTAGCCCTTCCTCAGAGCGAATGGCCTCTCTTTTAATGGAATACCTATTTGATAACCCAAAGGCGCATCGGAAACGGTCACGATTTCAAGTATTTTGTTTCCATGGTTATCTCAAAATAAACAACTATTCTGTCACTGTTGTTAAGGAAAGATGGCTTACAATTTAGCACGAACAAATCAAGAGAAATGTCCTTTCCTGCATGTGCAAGAAAACTCCTTGATGATGTTTTCGTCAACTCAGACAGTTTATATAGTAGAATATTCAAAATCAACACGCTCAGAAAACATCTGCATTACGTAACTTCGGAACAAAAAGAGCGAGTATACGTAGTTCAATTCTTCTTTCTTCGCAAAAACACCAGCTTCTCGAAGAAATACATTTTTAAAATCCGTCAACTAACAATGCAACGATAACACGAAAGCAAGTTTCTTTTAACTTGTGTATGATGGGTCTTTGCCTACCCACATAGTTAAATGTTAATTTTTTAAATATTTAATTAATTATCTTGTATTTCTAAACCCATTGTAGCCCAGTCCCTATCCACGCATGTAATTTTATATATTTGTTAAGTAATTGTAACCACATTGTGATTCAGATTTTCTGCGAAAATGTGAGAAATAAACTTATCTACCCTACCTACCTACCTAAGCGAGTTATTCGTGCTGAAATTTTGAAAAACCGTATAGGTTTAGTTTCGACTAACTTGCATTGTTTGCTTCGATCAACGTCGTATGATGTCAGTTTCGAACTCTTAAAAGACCCGGAAGTATCATGACCGTCATAGCTAACAAAGGAATAGAGATTCGTAAGGTATCAAGCTGTGGAGAGCTTGCAAACTTTTCTACAACAGCAAAATGGCTGCCTAATGCGAATAAATTCCTCTTTAAAGTAACTTCAAAGATATACAAAGACACAAGTGCATCAGTAAGTCAGGGAACGAGCTTTACCCACAACTTAGAGGATAGGTAACATGTTAGAGATGTGCTTTGACGATATTTTCTCAGTATATCGCCGAGCTCAGCTGTGTTTATAATTTATTCATAGGCAGTCCAATCGTTATTACATCTTATTCTCTGAACCGATCATTTTCCATTGTATCACTTTCGCTGTAGGCGACGAATTAAAAGGTTAAAAGCAATAATATGAGCAAATGGTGAAAAACAGTGAATACTTACTGTGACAAAAAAGACAGCCCTGAAAGATCAGTAATTTCATGACGAATGAAACCTTCGCCATCGTCAAGTGTAATGTTATCAGTGGATCTTCTTTCGCAAAAAATTTCAACCAGTTAGACTCGGAAGGTTCACGTTATTGAAGAGAAGGACACAGTAGAAAAACAAAATTTAAACCGGTGAATTTGGAAAAACTTCCCACGATCTTTGAACGAGTAGATTTGGTGTTTCACTCACTCACGTTTGTAAATGAAGAGAAAAGGTGCACTTGCTTCTTTAAGTTTGACAGGTCTTAATTACCATAGCAACGCCTACAAACACCCAAAACACACCTTGCGCTATTCATTATTTTTTTAAATCGCTTAACTCTGTTTTGCTAAAATATTGGATGTTTGTTGAACAGAATGGGCGAAAAATCGACTAAGATTACTCATATTGGCAAACACAGCCTTTCAATATATTTGTTTCGTCTGCAGTTGAAGGAAAACAAATAGATATGTTACTGACAAATTGAGTTGTCGTGTCAAGACAGACGTATTGAATCATAAAAAAGCAGGAATAGATTGGATTTTGTCGATCAAGATTCTATTTTTTTTCCTTCGAGAAAGTGTGGCTACACTTGTAACCCTTAAAAAATATTGAATAGAGGAATGAAACTTCTAGAACGCCAAAAATTTTCACGACCTATAGTTGTAGGAATAGACACATTTTAAAAGGAGGCTCTTTTGAAGAACGGTTCCTTTTGAGAGACGAATATCATTACTTTCACCTCTTAATTATAATGTCGTCTAAGGGGAAAGAACTGATTACATCTAAAGAGAGTTAAATTGCATTTTATTCTTTTCGCTTCTATCTCGAATCTTTTCTTGCATCCTTAAGTCTATTTAACATCAACATATAATCTGCGATGCCTCAATCTGAGTCGACAGTCAAAGACAGACAAAACACTAGTACATTCAGGGTCTGGAGATCATAGTTACATTTCTTCGCAGAGTCGATAAAAAAACCGAAGTAAAATTTTAACTATAAAGAATTGCGATAAAATCGAAAAGTTTAAAAAATTAAATTCCATCTTGGTTTAAGAAAAATGCCACGACGTTTCGACGTTCGCTTAACGTCATTATCAAGTCAATAACGAGTGAAAGGAGAACGAATATAAATGCAAAAGAATTCCTAAGAGACACGGATAACAAAATTGAAAATACGTATATTCGCACGCAGAGTCACGTAAAGAGTTTGGCGCGAATAGAGTCTTTCTGAGTACTTAACTCGGGGTTCAGTTCCTTAATTATGAATAACATCTCAAAAATTAGACAATCAAACTTTGATCTACATTTCGCTAGAACAGAAAATTGCTTATCAACCAAGTCAGTCTTCAATAGACCGTCTATTGAAGACTGTTCCGTGTCTTTTAGGAATTATTTTACATTTATATTCGTTCTCATTTCACTCGTTATTGACTTGACAATGACGTCAAGCTAACGTCGAAACGGCGTTGCATTTTTCTTAAAGCAAGATGGTTTTTAATTTTTTCAACTTTTCGATTTTATCGCAATTCTTCATCGTTATGTTGTTTAACAAATCTCTTCTCTTACCTCACAATAACCAACTATTATGTCAGCGTTGTTAAGGAAACGTGGCTTACAATTTACCAAGTAGAAATTAGAAGGAAATTTCCTTTA
>NC_142521.1:17047500-17097500 GCF_964205215.1 Stylophora pistillata | reverse complement strand
TTTAAATTTAATAATGACAATATCAATAAAGAATTAATTAATAAAATTACTTTTATATCAAGGCACTGATGGTAGCTGAATAAATTTTTAGCTTTCGTAACGAGTGATACCACAATAAATTTGCGACTAAAACGGACGCATGCGTTTAAAAATGAATCGTAAATAAGATTTTGAATAAATGAGTAGGGACTAATCATTGAATGGATACAAAAAAAAACCCGTCACGCTTCCTTGCTTTTCATGAAAGTGAAATGGCTCTTTGAGCCTCTACGCATGACATCTACTCTATTGAACTCTTCGTAACACATGTGTACTTGGTTTTTAAGTTTTAATATTTACACCAAAACAAACCGGCTTTGATCGAAAAGATTTGAAGGAAAAGTTGATGATTCGGGTAGTAGAATCAAGAAGGTCTTCTGGATTTGATATGCACTGTTTGTGGCAAATCGAAGACATTAATTGCTCCGTCGTAAGATGACAAGGTGAAAATTCTCGAACTGTTGAGGTTGCCTTACCTCCAATTCCTGTGGTAGTAGTTGCGATAACACTCACTGACGCTGTGCTAGTTACTGCTCCTCCAGTGGTAGTTGCGACTCCTCCGGTTACTGCTCTATTACTAACTTCACTCACGACTACTACGGAGCTGGTCACTTCTACTCCAGCCACTGTTGTTGTGGCTATTTCTTTTCCTGCTGCGTTTACGGTGGTAGTTACTCCTCCTCCAACCACCCTCGTACTAGTCACTCCATCGCCGGGTACCACCGAAGTAGTTACTTCTCCTCCGGTTATTAAAGTGGTACTTACTCCTCCAGCTGTAACTGCGTTGGTAGCTACTCCTCCGGATGTGCATGGAAGGAAAGCATATCGTGAGTTAAAATAGATTGTAGTTGCCATTGTTTAAAGAGTAAAAGTTTGAGAAACGTGTTGGCTGAACTATTAGGGAAAGTAAGATACAGGACGTAAAAAAAATAAGATGGCGTCGATGCACCTTGTGAGGGATTTGAATTCTCACTGAGCTTGGCACAGCCACTAGACAATTACACAACTTTAATTTTTTTCTGATCATTATTCATTTAACAATTTGCGAAAGGCAGGTAAATTTACAATAGGACAATGTTGTTCCGTAATAGGTAAAGTACCATTCCCTATCCCCTACAAACAGACAAAATTGAAACCCTACCCACTAACAAGCCCCATGCTAAAAAATAACAAAACATATAATCATTAACCGAACGAAAGAGAAAAAGAGAGAAAAAGAAAAACCAAAAACACAAAAGAAAAGAAAAAAAAATAGTTGATGAACATGTTCAAGAATTAAGAGCATTGAAACGACATTTTACAGAAACTGTTTTAAAAGAACGGATGTCGTCTTGATTGAAAACTTTGCCAAGTCTCTCGTAAAAGAAAGATTTTTGTTTGTTGACGAAAAGACGGTAGTTCCTTTTCAGCTCTTATGTTATCTGGTAAGGCGTTCTCCATAGAGTGAGGTTTAAGCTTTCACATTTTTGAGAAAAAGACCACAGGCCCCACGGTGCGAGCGCCCACTACAAAACTCAAAGAGGTCGTTTCTTTTCGGATCAATTAAACCTAACTTGCATTTAAAGACAAAGACAATTGATACTTTTCTCTTTTGTTTGGTTTTCTTAGGAACATTTAGCATTTGTTTAATTTAATGGATATGCAGGCATATATGAGTTTAATGGTTCTCACAAAATTTGCTCCACCCCTTGATGATAACAATTTTGATTACAAACATAGTTCTAAGACTGGGGCGTGTAGCATGGTATTATGCTCAGAGATCAGAAGAAGAAAATAGCTTTTCAGATGGTTGTTGGTAACTTAGGTAGCCACGAGGTTCCTGGTTTAGTTCGGAGGTCAAACAAACCATCAAGCATCCTAAGCTACCTTACTTATCTTTTGGAAAATTTGCATTACTAAAGTTTTAATTACTCGGCGATTGAACAATATTAATTTTGTTTATCCAGTGCAGAGATATATCAATATATGTCATATATGTTTATATATGTCATATATGTCACACATGTTCTAAGACTAGGGCATGTAGGATGGTGTGATGTTCAGAGATCAGAAGAAGAGAATAGCTTTTGAGATGGTTGCTAGTAACTTAGGCAGCCATAAGGTTGCTGGTTTAGTTCGGAGGTCAAACAAACCATCAAACATCTTAAGCTACCTTGCATGTCTTTTGAAAATTTGCATTGATAAAGTTTTAATTACTCAGTAATTAAACAATATCAATTTTGTTTATCCAGTGCAGAAATATGTCAATATTTGTCATAAATGTTTACGCAGACGTTTTCCATATCTCGACAAAGGAAAAATCTTTTTAAGACTTTTGCTCTTGTCCACGCAATGAAATTTGCTGCTGAATGGATCTGGGTTTATTTAATGCTAAATTATTAAGTTTTTTAGAAAAGAGGCATATCCGTTTAACTAAATGTTATTATTAAACCTTGCGGGGGAAAAACGATTATTAAATAATCACTATAGGGGTGCCTTCTCTTGGTTTTTCTATTTTTCTTTGGTTTTTGGTTAAGGTTGCGTTTACTAAAGCATTTACTATTTTTAGCTCTTATCTAATTGTAAAACCGGAAAACGGAGATCTTCAACGTCTTTCTCAAGACTAACGAGAGTAATGGCATTGGTAAGGTTTGGCAGTTCAGCTATTATACACACGTTCTAGTGAGACTTCGAAAGCGATGACCTTTCGAGTTAGATAAGGTGACCTGGCGAGCAAGAACACATCCTTGACAGAGTGTTTTAAGCATTTTGTGAAGGTCCCCTTCTCCATTCTCCGATCTTCGCCCTTCCGCTTATTTTTTCCTCATTTGCTTTCTTTGTGATCACATTGTCCATATAAAAAGACAACAGAATTATATTAGGATAATAATGAAAAGGGTGGGCGGAGTGCTACTCAAGAGGCGATATTGGACACACGCCAACTTGATACCAAGTTAGTATACCGATCAATGATTGATTATCGAATGCTCATTGGTAATAGATCTTGATTATCATTTTGTTCGGTAATCATTGCTTTATTTTTTTCTGAAATGGTCCTTCTTTTAATGTAATACCTGTATTTGATGATAATAAGCGCATCGAAAATGGTCACAATTCAAAGTATTTTGTTTTATCATGACGGTTACTTCAAAATAAACACCTAATTTTGGAAGAAAAAGAGCGGGCATTCTAGGTTCCGACTTTCGATGTTTATTTGCTATTTGTAGCATCAGTCTACAGCCTTAATCTGGTCAAAAGTTTAATTCTTCTCTTGATTAGCAATGCAGTAACACTAATGCGAATGCAAACTTATTTTATGGAGGGTTGAACCGAGTTATCTCGCTAAAATTTGGGAAACCCGTCGAGGGTTAGTTGCGACTCAGTTGCATTGAATGGTAAGATCAAGAAATCCGATTTCGAACTCATAAAAGACCAAGAAGTATCATGACTGTGATAACTGACAAAATAAGAGAGATTCGTAAGGTATGAAGCAGCTAGGAACTTGCAAGTGTTTCTAGAATAGCACCATGGCTGCTGAATGCAAATCAAGTCCTCTATACCAGTACCTCCAAAGATATACTAAGTGACAACTGTTTCAGGAGGTAAGGGACGACCTTTTCCCACAACTTAAAGCAAAGGAAAGGAAACATCGTAAAAACGTGCCTGAGAGATACGTACTGTGTATAGCGCAGCACACAGCTGGGGGTATAATATTATTCAGATGCAGCCTCAGCTTCATTGAATCTTACTCTTCGAGCGGGTCGTTTTCCATCGTATTGTTTTCGCTTCAGGCGACGAATTAAAGGTTAATTTCACTATTGTAAGCAAATGATGAAGTACAGCGAGCTCTTACCGTGACAGAAAAGACAGCCGTGAAAGATCAGTAATGTCCATATCAATGAAACCTTTGCCATCGAGAAGTGTCTTTCGCAACAACTTTCAACCAGTTATACTATTTAATGGGAAGATGGCAGAAGATAACCAAGTTAAAACCAGTAAATATAGAGAAAAAATGCAGAAAAATTCCAATGATCTTTGAACAGGTAAATCTGTAGTTCTACTCACGCACGTTTGAATGCAAAATGAAATGTAAAGGTGGTTCACTCGCTCCTTTGATTTAGTCAACATGTCACAATTACCATAGCAACGCCAACAAACGCACCTAAGCTATTAAGAGGCTGTCCGCGTAAGAACCGACCACTCGAATTTCGGCCGATCACAGAATTCCCTCAAATTTTTACTGTGAGATATTTGATCTAATCTATCGCCAAAAATTATATTTATTTGGTTCGTAATGCTATTTTATCAAATTTTTGGCGACGAGATGCGAAGACGGTGAAAAACAAAGAAATGTGTTTATTTCAGCGTTAATATTCAGCGTTTCGCTGGAGGCTCTAAACACTTACGCATTTGATCAAATAGCAGATATCGGACATATGGCATCATTTTACATCTCTTCTGTTGATTAGTAGCAAAATATGTAAATTCTGACCAAACAATGAAGAATTACGCTGTTTTGAAAATACCACACAAACAGCACTTTCCAAATTTGAGCTAGCGTGCTGTTGTTCCAAGACGCTTTTCTCAAAAGTATAACGGGATCTGGAGTCCTCACCACTGTCCATGTTTAGTACTAGGGCTGGTGTGCCGTAAACAATAAAAACATTTTTGGCAACTAGTCTTTTCGAGCTACAGGAGCTCGATGAACTTTACTAATTTTCAATGTTCAAAGTGCATATGACTTAATTTATGCATATTTGTGGTTACTTCATTTCTCGCTCAAAATCAATGTTTGAGGCAGTGCTTATTCTCCAAACTAGCACGGTTGTTTTGTTAAGGTGAAGATGTCCATAAAATCATCTAAACTTGCCCCAAAGTTAGCAATTACGAAGGTAGAAATGAACATTTTCTGTGTGAAGTTATTAGACTGTCTCATGTGGGCTGAAACATGTCAAAATTCCATTAAGTATGTCTTGACCGCTGTCTTATGCTGTAAAACACTAAAATTTCTGTCAGTTATAGATTTAGAAACACTCATTCAAAATATGTTATTATGAAGAGAACTTCATGTCTTACCAGAGATCTCCACTAGATCGGGTTGATTCAGTCATGTGTCACGCTCTTTACATTGAAAATGTCACGGACTCAAATTTAACTACTTCGCACAGAAATGGTTTGTGTCAAGAGTGATAATTTTCCTATCTTTACTATTTTTATCCTAGAATTTGCCTCATTATGGACCAAAAAGTAATTTTTTTGTAGACAATTATGACGATGTCGATTTTAGGTGGCAAGCAGGTTGAAATGCCCGTGTTTTTACGCCGGATACCGTAAAATGGTAAAAGGTAAAGTAAAAAAAGTAAAATACAAAGTCAGTGGCCACTAAAAGAGTAATGAATTAAGTTTTCTCTGTAGTATCGATAATCACCGCCGGTGATTCACCGTCTATTTGTCTCTTTAAATTCAAATGACTTTTAATTTCTTACTTGGTTATTATAGATTATAGGTAAACGAGTTTGGGGAGATTTAATTACATCGCGTGACTTATATGGGTTTCAAAATATTGATTGATTGAGTCGGCGGAAGCATTTGCAGCTATGTTTTCGCAATTTTCCTCTATTTCTATATTTTCTTTGTTTTATCAACTAGTCTCTCTGCTACCAGAAAAGTAAAGCTCTACTCCTCGATATGTTCTGAAACTCCGAGTACGCAGAACCAGTCCTAATCAAAACGGATCAAACAATGTTCTACATTCTTATTTAAGAGTTTAGACCTTTTCTTATCAGTTAAAGTCACATCCTTCTAAGAATGTGGAAAGTTTAGTTACCAGATCTTTTTTCCTATCTCGGGAACCATACGGAATCTCAAAAAATTTAAACATCTCCTTAAGCATGACTACGCTGAAAGTTCAAGTTTCTTATCTCGTGAGAGGTCACACAAGCAGTATGAGTCATAGCAAATAGGGTGCTTTAGACCAAGCTGGCCGGCAACGTTTTCCAACATTTCACGTTTTCTTGCTCCTCCTCCTCTGCGTAAACTTCCTCCATTTCAATTTCTCGGCTTCCCTGTCTTCTTCTTGCAGCCGCCAGTCTCGAGAAAAACCCCTGCACTTGAGTCTTCGTTAGCCAGTCCTTCCTTTCAAACATGCGGGAACCATCTGGGTTTCTTGCCGTTTTCATGTCTGCAGCTACTTTTCCGGGAGCTGCCTTCGTACCAGTTCTCTCTCCAAGGTCAAATTTTGTTTTAAGATACTGTTTAACTTCAGAAGTGAAACGCACAGCTTCCTGGCTTCGTGGCTTATGTAGTGCCCAACCAAGCAGCATATCACTGCCAGGACAACCAGCTTCTTGCTGGTGCTGTCGCTCGTCACTAGATTTTTCTGGTGCGCTGTCGATTTCCTCGTTGTTAACACGGAGGAATTTTTCTGCCCAGTCTCTTCTGAGTTTTTCGTGCACTGTATCAGAATTTCGGAGAATTTGGCATTGGCCACCCACATCGAGGTGACTTTCTAATTCGCTGAATTTCTTAACACCATATTGCACCCAGGGTCAGAACAGGCAAAAAGACCATTCGCTTGTTCACCATCACTATTTTTTGTCGCCTTATGGAGCCGAGCCTCTTTGAGCAGAAATAATTTTTCATTAGCAACGAGGCATGAAGAACCTTGAGGCCTGACGACTAAATCTTGGTAAGGAATCAGCTTTCCCTGCCCTATGCCATAAGCTCTCCATATTCGCATTCCTTCCCCCTCAAAGTTGAAGTTGTCATATTTACTAAAACGTGGATCTTTTGTACTCCAAGTGTTTTTTTAGTTTGGTTTATTGAGCAAACGCAGGCAGTTGTACCTCTAACAGGACGTTCTGAGAGTGCTGCACGCATATCTTTGGAAGAAACTACATCACGTCCCTCGTTACAGTATCGTCGGATTGTTGACTTCATCGGGCAAAGAATCCGATCACAGACATCTCTTCCCTACTGGGGTTGAGAAAAGTCATATCGCATGACTGCAATACCGATTCGTTTCCCTGCATCCCTAATGGCCGACAAGATAAAGTTGTTATGGTAACATCCTGCTTCATCGCTCCTTTGGTAAATTACACTAATTTGGGGGATGTTCCTTCTTTACAACCTCGAGTGTGTTATCAATAATGGAACAAACTGCATACCAGTCCTGTTGGCACATGTCGAAGATATGAGCGTACGACGTCTGTTTTCCAGAGGTGGCATTCTTAGATATGGGGGTGGATATATGCCAGCTTATCCCACGCTTTCCAAACTAGTCGGATAGTTTCACACGATTTTTCATTTGGAGAAACTTCATTGCCCAGTCCATAATCAGAATAGCGGACTCCATATGTCGTAACTTCATTGCATCTTGTTTCGCTTTCTCCTGGTTTATTGAGTGCATGATATACGCTTTCCAAAGCAAGGTATTCTCCTGGGCCTGGTTGAAGTCATACAGGAGATCTTCTCGTTGGTCTACCTTGTAAGGTGTCCAGAATGAACCTTCGATTCCTTGTCTCACATCTTGTAAAACCTTCTTCAGCCCTTGACAGTTACCGCAAGTGGATTGGTGCTCATGCGAACATGGATGTTAAAAGTCGGGCTCTACAGGATCACTTAGCGCAGACCTTCGACAGTGGTCTGCACAAGTGGAGTCATCTGGTTGACAGTGCAGGCGATAGTCAGTTTTTAGATAGCGTTTAGCATCTCGTAGTTTTTGACGAACATACAGGCACCCCTGCATTTCCATTCCTCCTTTCTCAAGAGTTTCAACCAGTGTTTCAAGTGTCTGAAAGCCCGCTTCGCCGTCGGCAGCAGTGTTATCTAGGCCTGGCAGTGACTTACGTTGAGATGCTTCTCGAATTTCTACTATTTTGAATATTGTGGACCTACTCAGAGGCTCGTGATATTGTTCTTTGCAATACTCCAAGTACTGTTCAATCATTGTAGACCTAATAATTTGGATTTATCAACAAAGTTGAAATGGTAAATTAGCCACCGTAATGATCATAAAAGCTGACGTTTCGAGCGTTAGCCCTTCGTCGGAGCTAACGACCTAGTCAGGGTTCTTACCACATTTGGCATCTCTATCTTGTCGCCATTTTCTAGGAAAAGTATCTTGCCGCCATAAGAAACATCTTGATAAAAGTACGGTCTATTTACAAAATTTACAAAGTGATCTACTTTGCCCATCTCAAGGCGTACACGATGTTTTGTTTTGGTCTCAGGGATATAAACCATATTAATGAAACTCCAAGGGGAAAAACACACACACACACACACACGCAAAAACGAGACAGAAAGGAAATAATAAAAAAGATGTTCTCAAGCACAGATAAGACATGAGGCTCTACATATTTTGAATGAACGTTTCTAAATCTGTAACTGACAGCAATTTTAGTTTTTTATAGCATAAGACAGCGGTCAAGACTAACTTAACTGAATTTTGTCAACATGTTTCAGCCCGCATGAGACAGTTAAACATAATGTCACAGAGATGTTCATTTCTACCTTCGTAATTGCTAAATTTAGGGCAAGTTTGGATGAATTTATGGACATCTTCATCTTAATAAAACAACCGTGCTAGTTTTGAGAATAAGCACTGCCTCAAACAATGATTTTGAGCGAGGAATGGAGTAACCACAAATATGCATAAATTAGGTCACATGCACTTTGAACATTGAAAATTAGTAAAGTTCATCGAGCTACTGTTGCTCGAAAAGACTAGTTGCCAAAAATGTTTTTATTGTTTACGGCACACCAGCCCTAGTACGAAACATGGACAGTGGTGAGGACTCCAGATCCCGTTATACTTTTGAGAAAAGCGTCTTGGAACAACAGCACACTAGCTCAAATTTGGAAAGTGCTGTTTGTGTGGTATTTTCAAAACAGCGTAATTCTTCATTGTTTGGTCAGAATTTACATATTTTGCTACTAATCAACAGAAGAGATGTAAAATGATACCATATGTCCGATATATGCTATTTAAACAAATCCGTAAGTGTTTAGAGCCTCCAGCGAAACGCTGAATATTAACTCTGAAATAAACACTTTTCTTTGTTTTTGACCGTCCTCGCATCTCGTCGCCCAAAATTTGATAAAATAGGATTACGAACCAAATAAATATAATTTTTGCCGATAGATTAGATCAAATATCTGACAGTAAAAATTTGAGGGAATTCTGTGATCGGCTGAAATTCGAGTGGTCGATTCTTACGTGGACAGCCTCTTAAGAGGCTGCAATTTGATCAAATGACATAAAAGAGACATATTGAGTATCCGAGTGCTGTACCTTCTTTAATGAGATTTTGAGCAATCGTAACTCCTCTGACGAGTTGGTTTCACAGATTGGCCACATTTCAAAGTGAAAAAGACTTCGTATCAGCATAAATTATATATTCTCATTAGACGTATAGGTAGTTGCGCAGAAATATCTCATAACTGAAAATAGTGGGAGGAGGGCCGGATACCCTAAAATGTCAGTCAAGGATGAAAAGTATATCCCCTCATGCCATTAGTTTTATCTTCAAAGGTCCTCTTAAGGGTCTTCTCCCCCAAGAAAAAGTACTCTTTTCGTCGCACGGGAGTAGGGCCGACTGGCCTAAGTCCTTAAAAAGTCAGTCAAGGGTGTCAACTCCAATTCAATTCTGTCGACAAAATTTTCTAACAGGTCTTTTTAGGGGTCTCCTCCCCATAGGAAAAGCCTCTTTTACTTTGGCGACCTGTCTCGTTTGCATAAAATTTAGCTCAGGCAAACATCATTTATTAACCCCCTAAATCATAGGGGTGATTAACGTCCGCCTGTAGCATCCAGATATAATCCAGTTAACAGGCTATGAGGATACTCAATTTTATTAAGTAGAGTAGAATCGTTATCTTGATCTTAATTTAGAAGGAAATGCGTTAAACATCAGGTCTTGGGAGTTTAACGGTTAAACCTAAGGCTACTTAGACATTAGCCCTGAATTTAATTTAAACTGTGTAATGTTTCGGTAAAAAAGCAAATGAGTATTAATTGAAAATTGTACCCCGAAGTGGGGGCCGTACATAGGATTTTTTTGTCTACGGGGACGAACTCCGCACACCTTTATAGGGGTCTCCCGTATACAGACAGGGTTTCTAGTTGGACGTTTTGTTTTCACCCCTATACAGGTTGCCTCAAAGACCTTTATGGAAACAACGTACACTGGTGCTTTTTGTTTTAAATTGTCGTGATTTATTATGGCATAAACACCTTGTTTAGTTTGAAATTGCCCCTGAGGTCTCTGCTACACAATGATGATTTATACACCATCTTTAACTCAAGCTATACTGTGAACAGCAATTTAGCACTTTCTGTGGATTCAAAAATGCGTTGGAAGCCTTCGTTAGTTTGAACAGAGCTTGGCTTGTAGGAACTGAGCTGAAAGTGGAGGTTTAGGTATCAGAATACCAAGTCTCAAAAACGAATCTATATTAGGCTATTCTAGATTCTTCTCCAATTTGACTTCATGTCATAGATCTCTTTTGGAATGGGAATGAAGTCCGTTCCGCGATTAATTAACAGCATAGCAAGGCCACTTAATCAATCTTCTGTCATTGATGACTGAGTCCATAGCTTCAGACGGCGTAGGGCTGAAGAGGAGCGTTTGCAACTGACGCTTCCGACTAGCGTGGTTAAAAAGATCGACAATGTAGTGTCATCATTCAGAAACAAGAGACTAGTTCTCCTTCATTGCCAAAGGCTAAATGAACTTTATTAACAAACACGTTACGCATATAGAAGTATAAGAGTTTACTGACTTATAGTAATTTTACAACATGCAGGTATCTCCAGTACAGTAGGATTACTGCGAGTAGTACATTTAACTGAATTAAGTACAAAGTGCTCACCTTAGAACCCATACTAAGGTTGTTGTCAATAATTAAGGTAGGTACATGTATAATCAATACATTACAGACAGCACCTTGTGAATGGTGGGAAATTCTTGGGGACTGCAATTAGGCATTGCTCCTTCTTGTTCTGACTCTGGCTCCATCGCGTGTTTCATCCTCCACCTTGCCAGCTCTGCATCAAAATTAGACTTCTCCGAGAAATTTAAATGCTTGATGAAGTAGTTCTATATCTTCTCGATATGCCTGTCAGTTAACTTGGGAAAGTACAAAGGGAAGAGGTTTTGAGCGGTAATCAGGCATTAGTGCTGGGTTGAAAATTTGTTTCAAGTTCAACGAGAACGTGATCTATAAATGGATAGAACACATTAATCCCGTAGTGTTCTGATGGCTGATCTTTGCGTGCGGCGTTTCAGTCGATGGCGTTGAGCAGTCGTTGTACGAGGCTTTAGCAGGGTAACGTGGATAAAGTCAGGGGCCTGGTTGATTCAACTCCACATCTTCTGCCGGGTTCCTCTCCTCTTGCTGATTTGATGCATTCTTTGGCGAGAGTTACGCTTTGGTATGTGTTGCCAAAGTTATAGCTCTTTAACTTTAGGGAAGTTTGTTACTTGGGCTAAAAGTGACAGAAAAAACTGAGATACTGTCAAAGCAACTATGAATTCAGAGTCTTGGAGAAGTCGTGAATAAGCGGAAGGATCACGTTTAGCATCGCCACTGCTTGAGGACGAAGTTTCATCCAGAGCTAGTATTTTCATCCAGAGCTATATTTAGCAAGAAGGGTAGAGAGGGTAGTAAGGTTTGCACTCCAACGAGTAGCACAGAATTTCGGTACAGTTTATCGCTTGCTTACTTCTTCCAATGTTTTGGCAGATTTATCTTCTTCATCTCCATCAGCAGATACAACTAGAGAACTAAAAAAATCGCTGTCATCGGTGGCCGCGGCAGTCTGAAGAGATGTTTCTTTCCTTTTAGCGTTGCCACTAAGAAATCACGTAAGTTTGCTGACGTCATAAAAAAGATTCGGAATGGATCGCACAGCTTTGCCACCACTCGAGATTGCAAAGTTCAAAACGTGGGACCCGCAGTGAACGTACGTGGCTTTAAGATACTTGTCAACAACTTAAGCTCGCACCCCATTCCTACTTGAACTCATGACGCTTGCTCCATCATATCCTTGGCCAACTAGGCCGGACATATCAAAGCCCCATTCTTGTAGTGCGTGTATCAAGGTATCCGCAATGATCTGGGCATCCAATTTTTCAAGCCTTACGAATCCAACAAATTCTTCGCAGACTTCATTTTCACCGCTGAGATATCGCATACAGATACTGAGTTGTTCAGTTGTAGAACAATCTTGAGTTTCGTCGGCCACTACACCCCAATACTTTGGTATTGATGCCTGGACACGGTTTTTAATGAAACTGTCGCACAAATTGATTATTTCGTTCGGAATCCTTGGAGACTTGCACTTGACATTACCGGAGGCAGAATGCAAATGGTCTTTAAGTCCTGGATCATATTTGGATTTCCAGTCAACAAAGAAGGAGAAATTCCCATCCTCATTTTTTTAAGAGGAATCCCAATTGCCTCTTAATGGAATGCCCCTCTGTCCCAAGGCAATGACTACATCAATAAGAAAAGTTAGGCTTAATTTCATAGAGTATTCGATCACTGGATGGCTAAATTGCCATGTTTTTTAGTCCAATCTTCAAAACTGTGTAGTGGCTCACCGATTTTCACACTAGAACGAGCCAAGAATGAACAGAGCAACCAAGGCAACTATTAGATGTATCAAATAACCGTGAGACACGTTGTAGTTTGATGCTTATCTTTTTCTGACATCAAAGAAGTCCATTATACCTCGTTAAGCAGGAGCCGGGCGCTTTCTTTCCGACATTTTCCCAGCGGATTGAGAGAGAAACGTTTTGGAAACGTTGGCAAGAAGCACGCGTCAACTATTTACCGCCAAATACTAAACCACAGGCAGCCCAAATTACATAATCATTATTTGTAGAAGGAAACTCGTACTGGCGTTTGCTTCGAAATATTTTCCAAAATAATCATTTGGAATCAGCGCACAGGAAAAGCACTCTTCACCTGTGTATACTAATGCATGATTATGGAAGACTTGTAGTGGAAGCATAAAATTTTAAGCTTATAGGTTGTCACTCAAAATTCACATTTCCAAGGTTTTGTGAACTGTACAGGATTCCTGTAGGTTTTGCCCTGATCAGAGAAGCTGCTGTACTGTGCGCACTGGGCAATACGAGGTTGTTGGTTATGTCCAAACGCGATCAAACTCCCCCCTTTAGTGGTGAGTAAGAAAATCTCAGTAGACGGGTTTCTGAATTGAGATTTATTCGCAAAACATACTTCAGTGCACACATTTCTAAAAAAAAGCTGGCCACACGATAATCATAAAATCAAATGATACACAACTAATAAAGGATACAATTAGTAAGATTTCTCTGATATTAATCGCAAAAGAATGGACGTGTTACTGAATGTAATAATAATAGTTGGATGAATTATAAACTTGAGTAATGAATGATACCAAAAAAACTTTGCGACTAAAACGAACGCATGCCGCTGTTCATAGAAACAATCTTAAATAAGATTTTGAATAGTGGCGAAGGGACTAAGCATCGAATGGATATAAAAAACTCCTTGTGCTTTCTTGCTTTGTATGAAAATGCAATGGCTCTTTGCTTTGACCCTCTACGCTTGACCTCTTGACTGAATTCTAAATAACACATGTATTTGGCTAGTTACTTATAATATTTACACCCAAACTTTAACAAACCGCCTTGATGGAAAAAAATTGAAGGAAAAGTTGATAGTAGATGACTCATTCAGTATAGACAAGGAAGTCTAGTGCATTAGATAAGCACTGTTTGTGGCCTATGGATGAGCAAATCTTCCAAACTAAACACTTCCACCAAAGATGGCGAGGTAAAATTCTCGATTGCACGGAGGAAAATTAGACCATTTTGATTTGGCCCACGACCCGCATTAGGGACATGCGAGTCGCTAGGAGTCCATCGCCTTGGCTGGTTCTCTTTCACATTTCTGTATTAAATCCTGGCTTGAGCGTGTTTTCCTTCTCCACGCTAGATATGTCAATTAGGAATGAAAATGATAGAAAAAAGGAACTAAAGAATCATCCTTGATAAGTTCGTCGGATTTACAATTACACACATCTAAGGAAAATACTAAACATTGTGTCCTATTTGTCGTTTTATGATTCAGCTTCATATCTTTAGAACTTGAATAGGTCTATTGTTTATTGTTAGACTTTGTCTCCGTCACGAGGCGTCTGTTACCGTAGGCCCATAAAGTCATGTTTCCGAACTGAAGTCCGGCGTATACTTGAGCATGCGTAGTTATAGTGAGAATATGGACCTGAGGAAAACAAGAGAAGATGGCTTAATTATAATGAGCAATTTCGAGAAACCATGTGAAAGTATGGTGGATTGTAAACGCATCCTTCATTTTTGTGATTTCGGCAATGTATTATACGTTTGACAACCTCGAAAACAATTCCGTTGCTTTCTCTCGATACCTGTGATTATTAAAAGCTTTCCTCTTAGTGACAATAAACATTCTCAATCACTTATTTTATTCTTGCTACTTACTTCATCAATGATGCGAGTACCAATACAGTAATTAAAGCGACACTTGGCAAGTCCTGTAAACCTTGATACAAAGGTGAAAATCCATTAGCTCATAGTCACAAATTCAATCGCATTTCTCACAGATCCTTCATTTATGACGGTGTGAAGGAAGGTGAATAAATGCAAAGGTGTCCGTTCTATGTATAAAATTAAACGTATTTAGTCCTCATGAGTTATGTTGTTCGATTGAACTCCATATGCGCAGAAATAAAGCGAGTTCACATTGGTTAATGGCTAAAATTTAAATTTGAACGCCATACACTGCCCCTACTCTTGTCACTCATTGAGTCAGCCAACCGAGGGGAACTGAGCAAATGCATCAGAATACTAGCTCCTCTAATCTCTCTTGCGTTTCCATCTTCCTCGGTTGTGAATAATCTCTCCATATCAGTATGTTATAACATAATGAAGATGGAGCGCATCATCTGATCGGTAAATTCAGTGTCCAAGCGAATGCTTTATCAGGTTGTGGAGCCCGCGTAGAGCTAGTTATGTCATAAAAGCAATAGAGGGGATTTTTTTTGAAGAACCCAAAGCAATGTGTTCTACTGCTTAGTTGTATGATAAGCTGAATTACACACGCTCAGTGATTGGTTCTTACTCATGATATATTGGAGGACAGACGAATAGATGACATCGCCATTAACAACATTTTTGCTTTTTGTTTTTAATCATATATAACAAATAAATCTCATGTTGCTGTGGTTCTGTACAGTTAAATATCACAGAAGACGCTACCATGTGGTAAAAACATCTGTGACACACTCATGTACCTTGTTTTGGTCCTTACCACATATAATCTATAATCTATTACTGAACAGAAACACGGCAACAAGAAATCTATTTGTTAAATATGTAATTTCAAACCTTACCTTTGCTGCATTCGCAATAAGCTTTCGACTCCCCTGGACAATATCCCTTATCTTTCCTGTCTGAAACGTCAGCACCGGCACATTTGTCTTCAGGAGTGCATGTTACCTCTACAAGCATTTCCCCACCTAGTCCATCACAGCAGACTTTGTTGCACTCTCCAGATTTGGGCGTTTTCTTTAAATCAACTCCTACACATAATCAAAAGGTAAGTATACATTAACTTGTATATTTATTCGGTTTTCCATCAATAGGAATAGCGAAAAAGGAGGGCGAGGGGAAAACGGCTGCGTGAGGCTCATCCAATGCTGTTTCAACTGACTACTAAGCATCAATTGCGTCTCTACTTGAAGAGAGCCTAGAAACGCCAAAAAAATCTTTCAAAGCAGTCATCAATACCTTACCCTAAGGTTGACATTAAACAATTAGATAAGTAAATGAAAAATAACCTCTTGATTTCTATACAGATCGGTCTCTAAGGACTTTCCTAAGTATTCTCTACGAGAGCCCGGCCTTGCGATCCTTTTTTTTTTCAACTTTTGCCCTGGAGATTTAAGGATAAACCCTTCCAGTCTTTAGCACCACCTGCATCCCTGAAGCAGATCTTGTCTCACTCTATAGATCTCTGAGGCGTAAAACTGATACACGTATCTTGGTTGCTACAACAGATGATACGGTCTGGAATAAGGAAAGCTTCTTTACGACCTCTATTGCAGTCCCATATTCATTTCTATATAAATTTCAACCAAGGAAATAAGTAAAATTTGCCCGTGAAATAAAAAGGGAATTTCTTTTGGTGGTGCCACTTGTTTCTTTCTTCTTCGTGAGCTTCCGCTAAAAAAGTTTTGGATGAAATTTTGTTACTGGGCAACCGCTTGATATGCCTTTGTCGTACTCGATTAGTAATCGAGTAGGATTGCTACTCGAGCTCGAGTAACTTATTGAGCTAGCTCAATAACTTAACTTATCGAGCTCGATAACTAATCGAGCTCGACAAAAAAACTCGTTTATCGAGCTCGGTTACAGTACTGACGAGAAAGACTGGTGGAGAGGCTAACTTTGTGGAGTGCGATGGAGTGTGCAAAAAACACCTCGATACCAACGGTGAATACAGTAAGAACATGAATTGAAAGTAGCGAGCTTAAGGCTTTAATATGTTTCTCCTGGGAAGTTTACTTTTAGCCTCGACTTTGTGTATTACTGGAATCGTGACTCAGACAACTGGAAATGAAACCATGGAAAGACCTACCTTGAAACTCGAAATTGTACACAGTGTTATTTGCTGTTATAGAATTGCCAAAATCGCCTCGTTGAAGTCCAGCCTTAAATACTTCTTCGATCGTTGATCCAGAAGATCCTACACGGTAAAATGACAGAGTATATGTCCCTTTCAATGGAGAGCAGGTAACGCTTGTAGCTCTCACGTCTTTGAGTGAATATCGTGAGGCCTTATATGTAGAGGAAATCTGTGGATTATTAAAAACATATGGACAAGAACTTAAGGTTTCGTGTATTTCCTTTGCATTCGGTGATGATAAAATTAATCAAACCATCCTGTATTTTGTTATAGATTAAAAAATAAAGTAAATAAGCGAATTCACGAAAAGTAACACATTAAAAAAAAATACAGACACTCGTTTGCAAACGTTCACACCTAAAAGGTATGATCTAGGAACGATGAGACCCTACGGTTCCATGGCAAATTTTCGCATATACATAGTGATTCACTTTCCTTATTATTCATGTAGCCAATTGACGACTGGCTCATGTCACGGTTGTCATGGTTAAGCCACCTGTCCCATACTTTTTAGTAGCTAATGATAGGTAAACTACCTCTTCATTTGGCGACAAAAAGTGTTAAATATTTATCATAACGGTAGATCAGGAGAATTAGAACAGAAACGCCTCGTGTGTAGGAGTACGCGAGAAAAGGAGTCATGACTGGTCAAAGTCTTGTATGTGACTGAGAGGTTGCAATGAAATACTTGCTCCAATACAGAGCTAAACTTTTTCAGGCCCGGATTAATTAAGAAAATTCCTCAATTTGACAAAAATTCAGTTACAGTTAGAAATGATCTTTTTAACTATTATTCAATTCATAATAGCCACAGGTTAAGAATGTCCAAATTATTTAAATGACATTCGATTTTGAAGCGAAGCTATTTTTCTTCCTTTTTGCTCAGTTTACAATTTTTCTACCTTCATCTAGAATTCAAGTATATTTCTTATTGTTTGACAAAAAGCACAGTGAAGCATATTTATATGTCGTTTTGGATAAGAGCAGCCAGGAGATGATGATAAATCCTTTGAAATGAAAGTAACCAAGCTCCCTACTTACGCCATTTATTATGCTTTGGTTTAAGCTGGCCAACTTGCTGCCGGAGCAATCAGTTGTGACTGTCACAGTGAGTGATACCTCTGGACCTGAATAGTAGAAAATGGAACAAAAAGAGGGCAATTTAAATTATGTAAAGGCTCATTTTAGTATTCATACTCGTTTGGTAAGCGCGATCATGTTGTTGCGTTGACTCATTTTCTTTTGCACTTTGTTTGCTTGCAGGATTGTAGTAATATTCTTTGAAGAAGCTGGGATGATGGAAATAAATAGCTTCCGTAAGCACAGATTTTGATGGCGCGAAACTGTGAGGTGTACAAATAGATTCAGCTGTCGATATGATCTGGATATACTTTGATCTTTCTTCAAAAATAATGAACATTAAGGATAAGAAAATTATTGGAATAAGAGCGTTAGTCTAATTGCGATGAAACCAGACATCTTAAAAACCAGCATAGTTTCTGACAAAGAATATTTTAAAACAACAACAAACATACGAAACATATGTATGAACTGCGGTTATGAAACGTATATGTGCACGATCCTTCGCAGTAAAGCACCATTTGAGCAATAGTGAAAATCAGACCTGAAAAAAATTCAGTGGTCAGAAAAAGGTCAGTGGTTCGAATCCCGTACAGGCCTGAAATTTTTTTCAGGTCTGATTTTCACTATTGCTCAAATGGTGCTTTACTGCGAAGGATCGTGCACATATACGTTTCATAACCGCAGTTCATACATATGTTTCATATGTTTGTTGTTGATTGATTTATCATCTACGGGTTTATGTCGAATTAATTTGACGGCCTGCTCCCAGTTGGCTTGTTAGCTCAATTGGTAGAGCGCTGCACTAGTATCGCAGAGGTCAGTGGTTCGAATCCCGTACAGGCCTGAAATTTTTTTCAGGTCTGATTTTCGCTATTGCTCAAATGGTGCTTTACTGCGAAGGATCGTGCACATATAAATATTTTAAAAGTAAACCACCAAATTCAATTTGTAAAAGCCAATGTCATCTTTCCAAAAAGCTGTCATGACGACGTCAACTTGTCCTTGATGATCAAGTATTCATTACACTTTCCCATCTTATGGCCACAACAGTTCCCCAAAAATCTGATTGTTGTACTTGCCTGGTCTATTGTCCACGTAAACACTGCTTGGAGGTGGTGCTGTTTGCGTGGTTGTCGGAGATACTTCACCTCCATCTACTGCCGATGAAGTTTCTCCTCCTCCAGCTGTTGAGGTTGTTGCTCCAATTCCTGTCGTAGTGATTGCGATAACACTCACTGACGCTGTGCTGGTTACTGCTCCTCCGGTTACTGCTGTATTAGTACCTTCACTCCCGACTACTGCCGAGCTGGTTACTGAAGTGGCTGTCTCTTCTCCTGCTGTAGTCGTTACTCCACGTCCAACCACTCCTGTAGTAGCCACTCCATCGCCGGACACTGCCGAGGTAGTTACTCCTCCTGCTGCATCTCCAGTGGTCGTTACTCCTCCTCCAACCACTCCCGTAGTAGTCACTCCATCGCCGGATACTGCCGAGCTGGCTACTGAAGTGGGTGTCTCTTCTCCTGCTGCGGTCGTTACTACTCCTCCAACCACTCCTGTAGCAGTCACTCCATCGCCGAACACTGCCGAGGTAGTTACTCCTCCTGTTGTAGTTGAAGTGGCAATTACGTTTCCCTCGCTTGATACAGTGGTAGTTACTTCTCCACTACCAGCTGTAGTGGATGATACACCACCTCCGCCTGCAGTAGCATTTACCACATCTGCAGATACTATAGATGTGTTTGCAACGGCTGCGGTGGTAGTTCCTTCAACTCCAGCCATTGTGGTTGGGCTGGATGCGATATAAGTGGTTGTAGCGGAATCTGAAGTTAAAGTATAGCGATCAAGGTCAGGAAGGCTGTGTAGTTTAGAATGTCGCAATTTCGGACAGGGAAGGAAAGCATATAGTGAGTTTAAATACATATTGTAGTTGCCATTGTGAATAGAGTAAAAGTTTGAGAGACGTGCTGGCTGAACAAATAAGGAAAGTGAAATACAAGCGGTGAGAACAATAATACCGCGTCAATGCACCTAATAAAGGATTCGAATTTTCACTCAGTTTGGCATAGCAACATTCAATTACATGGCTTTAATACTTGTCTCCTAAGTTTTCTCTTTTGATTAGTTTTCTAACGAACATTTATCATTTGTTTAGTTAAGCGAGTTTCAGGCATATTTGATATCATTCTCTTAGTACTGGTAATGACTCTCACAAAAGTTGTTCTACCCTTTGTAAAAAACAAAACGAATAACGGTGACATTAACATCAATCAACTGGGTGACTTGCTTTTATTAGCAGTCCACTCTTATATTCTCACAGATGTGAGAGAAAAAATGAAAATTTCTCAGTTGACAACCTACCCACTTCTTTTTATTACAAAAGCGCGCGTTCTGATTGGCTCATACGCTCGATCCATTTGCCCATGGGTTGCACGCTGACGTCAGTTTGTTTTGCTTTTTTTTTATTTCCCCGGCAACTTTTTCGTCGATGTTGCCACTACATACAACATAATCCCTGTTTTATGTGGGATTTTTGCTGGTGAAATATAAAAAAATCTTGTAATTTTTCCGGAGATGAGGAAGATGATTCATGTGAGCAGCGAAATTTCGAGCTAAATTTTTTTGACGGGCCTCCAGCTAAGAGTTCGAGATTTGGGAACTTAAGTGAGCAGGAGCTTAACCAGCTGGTTGAAGAAAGACACTTAGAAAAGACCAAGAAAACAACAAACTGGTCTGTATCAACCCTTTGAGGTGAGAAATAAATAGCATCAATTTTAGAAAGTGCGTTTCAGCGATTTAGCAATTATAAAATTCTGTACAAGCGTTCATTGTAAAACTTTTCCGGAGTGGGAAACCATTTAAATGCTTCCGGCGATCAAAACTGTACTTGTGAGTTGTTCAAAATGTACTTTCCTAGAAGCCTTAGTTGTCTCTTCTTTCACTGTACTAAATAAATTGTTAGTCCGAGATCGAAAAAACGCAAATTATCTCACCGAAATGATTCAGGAAATTGTTGCTGTGTCGCTTTGTCAGTTTTTGAATGAACATTTTCGCGCGCTGATTGTGCAGGTAAACAGAGCGAATTTCAATAAATATTTATACACGAAACGAAAGATGTTTGAAAGTCTCAATGTTATAAAAGAAATGGGTAGCGTGCAACGTGCAACCATCGAGTTATGGATGCACTTGGGAGGTTTGCTAAGGACTCAAGAAGAGGGAGTCGCACGAGGCTATCGCCTCGTGCGACTCTTACGCTTCTTTCGTGCTTAGCAACCTCCCGCGTGCATCCATAACTCGATGGCCGCACGCTCCACGCTAACCATTTCTTAATTGGAGACAAAGAAATATTTTGGTGATAGGATCATAAAAGGCATTAAAAGTCGAATTAATTGGTGATTCTCCCAGAGTGATCGACACGTTTTCAATTGATAACAGATAGTTAGGAAGAACAGGAACATAAACCAAAACTTCGGAAATTGAATTGAACATTGTAATTGATCAGTGCATGATCTCTCGGAATTAATAGCAAATTTTCAATAGGCAATAATCATAATGAACAAGGAGCCGTGAAAGCAAAATTGTTTGTGGATCCAAACGGCGATCCTTTCGGAAGTAAGATTGCTGATATTCATGGAAGTAAGTTCTTATTTACTGTCGTTGTCCGCGTTGGATCTAGAGGGACTAGCGATGGGTGATTTGTCTCATTGTCGTCATTATTGGTTGAGGATGAATTTTCAGATTGATTATTTGTTCGTTCCTTCGTGTCAGGAGCATTTCATGAAAAATGCGATGTAGTATTGGATATGCTTTCGCATTATAATTTGCTTGTTTTGCTTCTCCAGTGTGTTTGACTGTGGATTTACCGTAGTCTTTTTGCTCTTGTTACAAACAAGATACATGTTTGCGCAGACATTCAGAGTATCGGGACGACCCAGGCATTTCATCCTGTTCACTCAATAAAATTTGATGCTAAAAAAACCTAGGTTTATTTGATAATGACGACGCAGGAGAAGAGATTTGTTGAACAATTTAACTATAAAGAATTGCGATAAAATCGAAAAGTTTGAAAAACTAAAAACCATCTTGGTTTAAGAAAAATACGACGAAGTTGCGACGTTCGCTTAACGTCATTATCAAGTCAATAACGAGTGAAATGAGAACGAATATAAATGTAAAAGAATTCCGAAGAGACACAGATGACAAAATTGAAACTATGTAAATAAGAAAGAATTCACACGCAGAGTCACATATTCGCACGCAAAGTCCGTAGAGTTTGGCGCGAATAGTCTTTCCGAGTATTTAACTCGGGGTTCAGTTCCCTAATGAATAACATCTCAAAGATTAGACAGTGAAACTTTGATCGACATTTCTTTAGAACAGAAAACAACTTATCAACCAAATTACTTTTCAATAAACCGTGTTGGTTAAGATGCCTTCCGATTGCAGAGTGTTTGTCTTCGTTAATGCCCTGGTGAAAGTGTCGGGCGGTACACCCGACATAATCTGCGTCGCAGAGATCACATTCGAATTTATAAACGACGCATCGATTATTGACAATAGGGGGCTTCTTCTCTTTTAGAGCCAAACTCTTTACGTGACTCTGTGTGTGAATTCTTTGTTATTTACATATTTTCAATTTTGTTATCCGTGTCTCTTAGGAATTCTTTTACATTTATATTCGTTCTCTTTTTACTCGTTATTGACTTGATAATGACGTTAAGCGAACGTCGAATCGTCGTCGCATTTTTCTAAAACCAAGATGGTTTTTAATTTTTTAAACTTTTCGATTTTATCGCAATTCTTTACAGTTAAATAATGACGGTTTTTGAAAAGGGGTGTCCAATTGACTAGATATTATTTTAAACCTTGGTGGTGCAATAATGCCATAAAAAATAATCTCTATCAAAGGGGCGCCTTCCCTTCCTTTTTCTATTTTTTTTCTTTGTTACTTTTTGGTTAATGTTATGTTTGCCGAGTGCATGTATTTTTTGCTCTCTTTTAACTGAAAACCAGGACACGCCGATCTCCAACGCCTGACCAAGACTAACGAGTGTAACACGTTTTTGTGAGATGTTGAAAGCGACGACTCTTAAAGTTTGATGATGTGACCTTGAATGATTCAATTCGTCGAGACGGTGGGGCCAAAATACATTTGATTCAGAGTGTCTTCAGCATTTCTTGAGGGTCCTCTTCTCTACTCTGTGATCATCAAAGTTGAACTATTTGTCCTCAGTTTTTTTTTGTGATCACCTTCTCCATTTAAAAAGAAAACAAAATTTATTAAGACATTAGTGAAAAGAGTGGGCGGAATTCGACTAAGATGGCGATATTGGACACACGCGAACTTGGTACATGTTAGCATATCGATCAATGATTGATTGTCAAATGATCATTGATATTGTATCATGATTTTTTTTTTCCTCGCTAATCAGAGTAACTTTCCCTGAAATGGCCTCTCTTTTGGCATATGGTATTTCGCTGACTGGACTGGACTGGACTGGACTAGTAAAACGCGGACTAGTAAAGCGCGGAGTAGTAAAACGCGGACTAGTAAAACGCGGACTAGTAAAACGCGGACTAGTGAAACGCGGACTAGTAAAACGCGGACTAGTAAAACGCGGACTAGTAAAACGCGGACTAGTAAAACGCGGAGTAGTAAAACGCGGACTAGTAAAACGCAGACTAGTAAAACGCGGACTAGTAAAACGAGGACCAGTAAAACGCGGACTAGTAAAACGCGGACTAGTAAAACGCGGACTAGTAAAACGCGGACTAGTAAAACGCGGACTAGTAAAACGCGGGCTAGTAAAATGCGGACTTAACAACAACAACAACAACAACAACAAAAAAAACAATTTCATACGAAGGCGATCACAAGACTTAATGGCGAGCCAATTTAGTGAGTGACAATCCCTGTTTGACCTTTAAGCTACACATGGGTTTGACATGCACCAGATACAAACGAATTTATAAGTTTAGGCTAAGAAAGAATTTTATTCAGCACCAGTTCAAAATCCTAAAATACACTTTCGTCGTAAATTTCACAGCAGAAACGCAGGAATTCGATGAATAAAAGTCGCATTAAATCTCCTTGTGTCTAGGTAGAAAGAGTCTCATTGACTTCAGCTTTTCGGTGGAAGAAACACACACGAGTTAACTGATCATGCGACGATTTTCTCGTAAAGAGAAAAACAGAGATCTTACGAAAAGTATTTTTTATTTCCAACGACGATTAATCTTCGAAGATTTACCTCTGTTCCGTTTTAAAATGTCACGGAAAGTCAAATTGTAAGTGAATGCAAACATGTGTTTTGGAGTCGTCAGTCTGCTTGTTTGTTTTCTGTAATGGCATGTGTAAATCGGTTATTCTTCCACCGAAAAGCTGAAGTCAATGAGACTCTTTCTACCTAGACACAAGGAGATTTAATGCGACTTTTATTCATCGAATTCCTGCGTTTCTGCTGTGAAATTTACGACGAAAGTGTATTTTAGGATTTTGAACTGGTGCTGAATAAAATTCTTTCTTAGCCTAAACTTATAAATTCGTTTGTATCTGGTGCATGTCAAACCCATGTGTAGCTTAAAGGTCAAACAGGGATTGTCACTCACTAAACTGGCTCGCCATTAAGTCTTGTGATCGCCTTTGTATGAAATTGTTTTTTTTTTTGTTGTTGTTGTTGTTAAGTCCGCGTTTTACTAGTCCGCGTTTTACTAGTCCGCGTTTCACTAGTCCGCGTTTTACTATTCCAGTCCAGTCCAGTCCAGTTCAGTCCGCGAAATACCATATGCCCTCTCTTTTGATGGAATACCTATTTGATAACCCAAAGGCGCATGGGAAACGGTCACGATTTCAAGTATTTTGTTTCCATGGTTATCTCAAAATAGACAACTATTCTGTCACTGTTGTTAAGGAAACATGGCTTACAATTTAGCACGAACAAATCAAGAGAAATTTCCTTTCCTGCATGTGCAAGAAAACTCCTTGATGATGTTTTCGTCAACTGAGACAGCTTATATAGTAGAACATTCAAAATCAACATGCTCAGAAAACATCTGCATTACGTAACTTCGGAACAAAAAGAGCGAGGATACGTAGTTCAATTCTTCTTTTTTCGCAAAAACACCAGCTCCACGAAGACATACATTTTTAAAATCCGTCTACTAACAATGCAGTAACGATAACACGAAAGCAATGTTTTTTTTTCTTGTATATAATTGGTCTAAGCGAGTTATCTGTGCTGAAATTTTGAAAAACCGTAGAGGGTTAGTTTCGACTAACTTGCATTGATTGCTTCGATCAACGTCGTATGATGTCAGTTTCGAACTGTTAAAAGACCCGGAAGTATCATGACCGTCATAGCTAACAAAGAAATAGAGATTCGTAAGGTATCAAGCTGTGGAGAACTTGCAAACTTTTCTACAACAGCAAAATGGCTGCTGAATGCGAATAAAGTCCTCTTTAAAAGTAACTTCAAAGATATACAAAGTCACAAGTGCTTCAGTAGGTCAGGGAACGAGCTTTATCCACAACTAAGAGGATAAGTAACATGTTAGAGATGCGCTTTGATGATACGTTCACGGTATACCGCCGAGCTCAGCTGTGGTTATAATTTATTCATTGGGAGTTCAACCGTTATTGCATCTTACTCTCTAAGCCGATCATTTTGCATTGTATCACTTTCGCTTTAAGCGACGAATTAAACGGTTAAAAAGCAATAATGTGAGCAAATGGTGAAAAACAGTGAACACTTACCGTGACAAAAAAGACAGCCGTGAAAGATCAGTAATGTCATTATGAATGAAACCTTCGCCATCGTCAAGTGTAATGTGATCAGTGGGGTCGTCTTTCGCAAAAAATTTCAACCCGTTATAGTCCGAAGGTTATTGAAGAGAAGGACACAGCAGAAAAACAAAATTTTAACCGGTGAATTTGGAATAAAATTCCTTCGATCTTTGAACGAGTAGATTTGGTGTTTCACTCACGCACGTTTGAATGTAAATGAGGGGAAAAGTTGCACTTGCTTCTTTAAGTTTGCCACGTCATAATTACCTTGGCAACGCCGAAAAACAACCGAAACCCACAATGGGCTATTCATTATTTCTTTTTTATCGCTAAACTATGTTTTGTTGAAATGTTGGACTTATGTTGAACAAAGTGGGCGAAACATCAACTAAAATTACTCTTACTGGCAAACACAGCCTTTCAATATATTTGTTTCGTCTGCGGTTGAAGGAAAACAAAAAGATATGTTACAAATTGAGTTGTCGGGTCAAGACAGAGATATATTGAATCATAAAACGGGAGGAATATATTTAATTTTGTCGATCAAGACTCTATTTTTCCCTTCGAGAAAGTGTGGCTAGACTTGTAACACTTACAAAATATTGAAGAGATGAATGAAACTTCTAGAACGCCAAATTTTTACGACCTATAGTTGTAGGAATAGACATATTCTTAAAAAAAGCTCTTTTGAAGATCGGTTCCTTTCGAGAGACCAATATCATTGCGTTCACCTATTAATAATAAAGTATATTTGCGGGAGACATTGTTATTTAAATGATCAGCCAATGTTAAGGGAGTTGATCAGGGATGACGTGTTTACGAACCAAGCTGGTTTATTGATGGGTACCAAGGTAATAATAGTCCAACTTTTTTAGAAACCGTGTTGGCTTCCCGCAACGCAAAAGTTTGAAACTACAGTTGCTTCTGGCACTTTCCAACTGAGTAGTTTTACGAGACGTGCTTGTATTACTGATTTCTCCTCATTTTACAAGACTCTGTTTATAGTCCGGCCGAATCTTACAGTTCAATTGTAAATTATTCAGCATGTTGTCGAAGTGGAAAGAACTGATTATATCTAAAGAGAGTTAAATTGCATTTAATTTTTTTCGCTTCTATCTCGAATCTTTTCGTGCATCCTCAAGTCTACTTAACATCAACATACAGTCCGCGATACCTTAAGCTGAGTTGATCAGTCAAGGACAGATACAACATTGTGCATTAAAGATCTGAAGTTCATAGTTACATTTCTTCGCTAAGTCAATAAAAAAAACCGAAGTAAAATTTGTCCTTTAGAAAAGGCAGATTTACCAATATCATGACAGTGTTAAAAGGAATCAACGAAGAGTAACATCATTGTAATTATTATTCATTCTGAAGTAAAGGTAATCTTCAGCATTGAATTAATAAACGCATTTGATTGTTTCTGTCCAGAATACCTCACGCATTGTAAAACTCGCAGAAAATTTCATCTGTCAATTCATTTATTAATTCTAAGCGAATCAACGTACTCTTAAACGTTATCTTCAACAAGATTTTGAAGTATTCGTTATTTGTCTGTTGTTTACTAAAGGAATCTTGAAAGGAGATAACATTTGCACGCGGGGTTCATCTATGTAATGTTTATTTCTCTCTGTAGGCTATTTTTTAATCGTTGTAAATTTAACTGTGCAATAGAAATTCTAAAGTCGAAGAGAACGTTAACGTCACGATTGCTTCTTGATTCATAGGCAATTTGCTGTTAATTGCCTAGAAGTGTGTGAGGTATACGCAGTGACCTGAAACTGCGAGAGTCGTTTACCTCCCAAACCGTGGTCATAAAATCGCTTCAGGACTCCAGCGATTATAACTGTTTCTTACAATTTCTGCTGTGGGGACGAAGTTGAAATCTGCCTTAACATATTATGTTGGCTATCAGACAGGAAATACTGTACTTGACTGAAGTGCGGAACATTTTCCTGTTACGTAAAACAAAAAAGCTGAACTTCCTGAGCAGTTGTACTCTAAGTCACGTATACGATAGGAAATGTTTGGATTTGACGCTAAAGAAGAAAACAGTTAACACTCGTTTTTCAATTATTATTGGTTTTATCTACTCAGTTATCTACTACGGCACATATAAAGCGTATATATTCGATTCGATTAAAAAATACCCAATAAAATGCTTGCGCAACTTAAAATAAGGCTGTGATGAATATTCATTCGGACTTGATTTTATATACAGGGAAAAACGTAAAGCCTTTAGAGGTCATTGACGTGATAAGTGTTTTCCTTTGTTCTGTTGCAGCGTGATGGCATGACGAAGCCCACGAAATAGCTGTATGTACATGTCTGTGTGCGAGATGAGGGTCAAGAACGACTCCTTTACGGTTGATTTGTTCGATACGTATGATGCACGATCCTCGCAATAGAGAGCGCTATTTATGTAATAGCGAAAATCAGACCTGAAAAAAAATATTGATTTTTTTTTTCAGGTCTGATTTTCGCTATTGCATAAATAGCGCTCTCTACTGCGAGGATCGTGCATCATACGTATCTAATACCGCATTTCAAAATATATGAACTTCATATATTCATTGTATCTGATTTGTTTTATTTCATTAACAAAAGCACCGAGTAGGCGTTTCAGATTCTTTAAGAGCGTAAAACATTTTGCGGACAATCAATACGCCCTCACTTTCGCAAACCGATCGAGTCATGTTGTATATCATCTAAACAATCAGTCCCATACAATTTACATTGAAGGAAAAACTGCCAAGAGGAAATTTTATCCGAGACCATCTAGGGCTCCTTAATTCACGTCACTGACTTTGATAAAGTTCAAATGCAAATCAACCGGCTTTTTGGTTAAAGATCGGAGGGTGCATGTGTTAGCTCAATTTTGGAGCTTTTGTTTCAGTTTGTTTCATTTCAGCGGCTATACTTTTCTAACGTTCTGCAGTTTTTAAAAGACCGAGAGATATATTTAGCTTGAGTGAAAAACAAACATCAACACTGACTGATAACTCATAATTAATTTACTTCTCACTGATTGATACTACGAGGCCAGAAACCAAGCTTGAAGTTTACAAAAAACCAGCGTTCACTAGTTTGATAAAAAAGAACACAGAAAATACTTGAGCTCATGCAACTCTTAATGTTTTGGTTCGCGAGAAGCCGAAGAATACACCCAGCATGAGTACGAACAAACTTCAAGACTGCCTGACAATTCATAATTAACGACAATATATGACTTAAACTCTTCGAAAAACGCATTGTTGATATTGTGAAGTCGGAAGAAAAGCTTGTTTCTGAGAAGCTACTTGTCTTGTTGTTGTAGTTGTTGCTGTTGTTAATTTTTTCAATTAATTTCACGGTTTTGATTACGAAATATGAAAAACATATTCCTTTAATGAGTCAGCGAACTTATGGTCAACACTAAATGCATTGGTGCACGCAGCTGAAACGAAACTTTTCATTGCAAAATCAAACCACCATGCACTGTCAGGAAGGACAGGAGAGAGATATCGTCCTCATAATTCACTGAGCCAACATAGATCCAAAAAGAAAGAGCCAAACTGAACGGAAAAAATTAGGGATGTCATTTCGCATCTCGTCACGATACGCCTTGTGACCCCACCCACTCTCATTGCATCACCTTGCATAATATTATGCGTTATTGACCAAGCGTGAGATCAAGATGGCTGAAGTTTATGGAGGTCCATAAAAACCAAAAAAAGAACGAGGCTAATAATATCCAGCCATCTTGACCGAACGGGCTTGGTCAAAAAAGGATTTATTACAAAGCAAAAGAATTTTGGATATTATAAGAATCAAGAATGACTTGTTTATTACGAGAGCCAAGAGAAATTGAACGGTGTTTGTAGCGCAATAAAGCCATTTTTTCGTGGCTTTATTGCGGCTCCATCGTCGTTATTTGCTAAAAAATTACGAACTACGTAAGTCCGCTACACGCAATCCGTTTTCCGTGCGCGGGATCAAGGCGGGCGATCTTGCCCCCACGGGGTAGCTAATCAAAACACGGGATTCGCTTCATATTGCCCACGTGAGCCGCCGGCTGCACAATAAAGTTTCATATTATGTTGTGCATAAGATTCCTAGTCCAGAGGTATACCTGCTTTTGTTGTGTTACACAGACGGTGATACCCATTGAATTTGGTTGTATTTTTGGGGGAGAAATAGTGCAAATCGTCAATAATTTTTCGCGGGGCACCCTGAAAGTCGCTGCATGTGAGTGAACTCCTTTAGTATGCAAACAGGTATTAAAAAAATAGGTTTTCTAGCATGCCCCGTGCTCAAGAGAACACTGAAATTTCCACAGTTACTACTAAACATTAATTTAATACATGTAGGCCTTCCTTTAAAATCGTTTTTAAAAAGAGTTTTTTGCAATATTTCAAACTTTACGCAAGAGAACACTGAAATTTCCACAGTTACTACTAAACATTAATTCAAGACATGCAGGCCCTCCTTTAAAATCCTTCTTAAAAAGAGTTTTTGCAATATTGACAACTTTGTGCTAGAGGGTAAGTAAAGACCTTTCACAGACCATCGCTCATAGATTGCATTTAACGACCTCACTTTAAATTCAATAATTGTAAAAGCCATGGTCTTCCAAGTAGTATAATCAATCGATTGCTACAATTTTAAACAAAACATAACCATCGCCGCCAGGACATCCTCCAGACACCGCTGTCCAGTTAGCATTAGGAGGGAAAAAAGACCCACCACCTCCGGCATGAAGGTCCAAGTTTTTACTCTTGCCATCGACTTGCACCCCGCCACCAGAGTATCCACCCCCTCCTCCACAATTTCCCCCGCCACCGAATCCTCCTGCACACTTGTTTACCTTGGTGTATCCGCCTTTTCCTCCCGCTTGAAAAGACTTGCCTCCGTCTCCCTTGTCACATGGTTTGTTACAACTGGATGCCCTATAGCAGCGTCCATCCGTGAGAAGACCTCCGCCACCTCCAACACCAAGTAATTCTGCATCATTCCCCGACATGCAGACCTTCCCTCCCTTCCCTTTTCCTCCAGGATTGACACTACCACTTAACCCGGCCTGACCAGGATCACCATCTACAATGTCAGCCACACCACCCCCGCCGGCCACAACTAATGGGCTGCTACTGCCTGTAAACACAACAAAAGTTCCCCCACCACCCCCACCCCTTTTGCCTCGCTGTCCCACTAAAACTGTCAGCTGCGTTCCTTGTTGAAGATAGACCGTCCCATTCACTTTGGCTCCTTTACCAGCAATGGTACCTAATCCCCCTTGATTCCCACCCGTGGCTCCGCACACTTCGAGGCGATACGTGGCCGATAAAGGAATGTTCCATGATTGCAAACCGTCTTTCACTAAGATCCCTTCCAGTGATGTACCCTGGTAGAGTGCGTTACTTACTGGCCCAGACTTACCCGTTGCACCCAGTGTAGTGAAGTGATATTCGATATCTAATAACGCAACAAGGACAACCATTGCTCAGAGAGGAACGAAAATTTCTATCCATACACATTACATGCACAAAGAACGAAACGTTATTTCACCTTTTAGATACATCAATTTTTGACAAAGCATAAAGCAGATGGCGCAATTTGGTACATGCTCACCATGCATATTCTCATATTATTATATAAAATAAACGTTCGGGTTGCAATGCATTGGGATTTATAACAATGTTGCTTACCGATCTTCTTTTCGCACGCGTCCCCAAACCACGGAAGTATGCATTTACACTGATATTTCTGTTTGTCCTTGTTGTAATGGCATTGGCCCTCATTGAGACAGACCATCTGGTCGCATTCGTCCTGACACAATGGTAAAATTGTAAGAAAAATAACTGAAGTTAGGCCGGCAAAGGTAATGGACTTAACACAAAGTCGCATCTGTAACGACGAACCAACTCGGAGTTCAAGTCTACTAACCATAGCTCAGTAAAACATTTCAAAACGAACCTTTCGGTTGCTTTAAAACTCCTCAGAAAGTTGAGATAATGGTCATAATTTACGTTTGGAAGTAAAAAGTACGAGTTTTTCTTTTTTTTCATGCGAGTTAAGGAAATGGGGCAAACAGAATTTTTTAGAAAGAAATGAGGTATTGAAATAGGGCGACTAGAAGAAAATAACAGAGATGAATACCTTTTAAAAGTTAATCTACCAACACAGACATTACAGCTTTGTTTCTTTGGCAACATGTAAAAAAAAAGAACTTTGCCACCCACCTTCACGTAGATACTTCTTTGAAAAACTGCAGAATAGGCAGAATATGTAAATCCCTCAGCGTATACCAATTTATCACCGGGCATAAAGGAACCTCCTTGATCATTTAACTCACACAAAAGATGTTTCTCCGGAGAGGAAACTCCAAAGTTCGTGGACACGCATCTGGCATCTATTAAGCACGAATGAGCGCAAGACAACAAGGTAGAACCATTAAGAGTCCTAATCTGGTGGCCATTTAGCTTGTGATTTAAAACTGTTTTAATAGCACCCTGCATGTAGCGCTGTTCTAGGCTGCAAGTTATTCCAAAAACATGGAGCGCAGTAACAGGAAACCAAAGAGAAACAGGATAGTTCATCTCGAACACCACCCAAGATCATAAAACCTCAGGTAAAAACCCACGATATTTATGACTGATCTTTCCTCTAAGGGTACTTTCCAAGAAATTTTTTAAGGAATTGTAATGGCCACTTTCGTATATTTTCCGAAAACATCATCTGCTTTTTGGGCAAACACTGATAATCATGCTTTCCACTGACGTTAAAACTTCTTAACAATGGAAGTGCCAGTTAAAACAAATAAAAAGCAGAGAAAAGCTTTCAAGCTTTAGTCGAACTTAACGCGGCAAAACACTGCATCGTTTGCTTTTAGTGACTGGTGACGTGTCAATAGGTCAAGAATTACATAACTCAGGTGAAATGAATCAGCAGAACTATAATCAAACGTCTCGTTATGTAGCGCCTACATTGATACAATATCATCTTCTCGACTGACAGAAAATTTACTGAACGGGCGAACCAGCGCTAATTTGAGTATACGATGTGTGGCGGTATACACCGAATGCAAATATGGCGTCCAATTTAAATTGCCATCGTTCTGGACTGACTAGCCTCTCACACATGTAATAATCCTTTTGTGTTTCCACGTGAAGACGAGGCTAGTCAGTCCAGAACGATGGCAATTCAAATTGGACGTCATATTTACATTCGGTGTATAGTCACAACGATGGCCACTGTGTATCAGTATTCTACCAGACGTCATGATAGCGCCACGATGAAAATTATAATCACTACGTATTTGGAGTCGTGGGTGTATTTTACAGAGTTACACGCACAACCTAAAGTAATTAAGATTACTGCGAGACTGAGAATATCATTAATTCTTTGATTTAGCTATGACGGGTCAATCTTGTATTGACCAATCAAAGTAAACACAACGAATATATGAAATACATATATCTGAAATGCGGTTATGAAACGTATATGTGCACGATCCTCGCAGTAAAGCACTATTTAAGCAATAGTGAAAATCAGACCTGAAAAAATTCAGGCCTGTGCTGGATTCGAACCACTGACCTCTGCGATACTAGTGCAGCGCTCTAGTTTGATGGCCTGCTCCCAGTTGGCTTGTTAGCTCAATTGGTAGAGCGCTGCACTAGTATCGCAGAGGTCAATGGTTCGAATCCCGTACAGGTATGAATTTTTTCAGGTCTGATTTTCACTATTGCTTAAATAGTGCTTTACTGTGAGGATCGTGCACATATACATATAAATCAAAGTAAAGTTGAGAACACACGAGAAAAGCTCGAAAGAAAAAACATAATTATCGCGTTACTTCTTGCAATTTAGTTTTCTCAACCCCGACTGGCTTGTTTTAAGAACAATTACATTATATAATTCTGATGCTCTCAATTTTGTAATTTTTATAATAACAATTCTGTCATAGTAACGGCTTCAAAACAGCGATAACAATTTTGCCACAATAATATGGAGTCAATTCAATGGTTAGGCTCTTCCGTGAACGTATGAGCGAAGAGTAGGATAAGTGAGTTTCTCAAGAAGTCGTTACGTTACTTTATTACTTCCTGAGGAACTTATTGAAGTATAATGTTTTCTACAGTCTACGTTCGCAAACTCTGATCACTAATTATGCATCCCATTTATTTTCATAAAAGCAAATTTCAGGAAAAGTAATAATAGTAATAACAATAACACTAATAACTATAAAAACAATGAATAAAACTGTCACAAAACACTGAGCACCTCAGGATGTTAAAGATAATGCAACTATCGAAAAGTAAATTTAGAACGTACGATTGTGCAAACATTTAAATTACGATTTAGCACCCTCATAAAAAATTCACCATTTTAAGAAACCTTTATTTAGTTTCGTATATGTTTATATAAGTTAAAACCGTCTACCGATTATATGACAGTTACCAAGGAGAAAAATCAACAAGATCAAAATGTTCCGATAAAACGTCGAAATTTCTGTCTTGCATTTACTCTAAAGTAAAATAATACATGAAACAAAGTAAACATTATCAAGTTCAAGTGAGGGATAAAGTGTTAAGCCGAGAAGGATTCGGCAGGATGTGTGTAAGATTCCAGAAATAAATTTGCAAACCAAACTTCAATGATGTTCGTCAAAGCTATTTTGGCCTTAGCGTCATATTCCACTGTCTTTGGATATTTGCTACACTTGCCACAATGTTCCGCCTGGAATCGAGGACAGACCAAGTCATTCTTTGATGGTGCACTCTTTTACCGTCAAAATTTTGCACTGAAAACAGACATGTTAAGAAAAGTGAAAACTTTCGGGGAGATTCAATGCGCGCTTGTTTGTCTGTCCGAAAACGATTGCGTCGCACAAACATATTGTACCGATGCGTCAAAGGGAAAAAATTACAAGGGGACATGCTACTTACATAAAAACGGCGTTAAAAATGAACAGAACCGCGTTCGTCTCGTAAAAAGCAAGGGATGCACCTTTCAGCAATACATGGATTTGGAAGTAAGTCTACAAATAGTTTTCTATTTTAACCATGGTATAGGATGGAAATGACGAAAATTCAGAGGAAGTCTTATTTTAAATGTTTCATATCTGTAGACAGAGATGACGATGTTCTAGCAACACAGTATAATTAATAATTTCTATGTTGAACCTTACAATACAAAGGATTTGTTTGTTTTTGGATCCGTGATCTTAGTATTGTTTAAGTGTCTGAGAGATACTTTTACTTGAGAAAAGCAATCTGTGTCCATGGCTTGAGTGAAAAATGTCTGTTTACCTGGAAGCCATTCTATTTATTCAAACTGACGAGGTTTCTCTTTCCAACATTCATTTGCATTACCGCAAAACCTTCCTTTTTTAATTTTGCCATGTCATGTTAAATTGAAAGTTCATTGCAAGAGAAAACTGTATTAAAGGAGATAAATTACCGGCAAGGCTGTGGCTAGCATATTGATTTATGTACAAGATTATAATTGAAACTTAGACAAACGTCGTTTTACATTTTTTTTCAACGCTCAAATCGCATGCAAATATTGGCTTAGATCAACACAGGTGCATTGCCGCTAAAAAAAAAACTTTAAGCCCCCTATTCGTTAGCCTATCTAGGGATATGAATACAAACGATCACATACATTATTGTCAACGAAACCGTAATTTACATTACTCGCTTCAAGTTTCAAATTTTTTACTCGCTTCATTTTTTAAAGATTAGGAAACAATAACATGAGAGATAGGTAAGCAGCATTGTTATAAATCCCAATGCATGGCAACGTGAAAGCTTATTTTATATAATAATATGTGAATATCCACGATGAGCGTGTACCAAATTGCGCCACGTACTTTATGCTTTGTTATTTCATTGTCAAAAATCGATGTATGTAAAAGGTGAAATAACGTTTCGTTTTTTATGCATGTTATGTGTGGATAGAAATTTTTGTTCCTCTCTGAGGGCTACAAACGCGCAGTGATTGCATGAAGCATGATTTATGATACTAGGGATTGTGGGGTAAAAAAGTGGTACATCTTGTCGGCGGGATAATGTATTTTACGGTTGCTCCTTTTTTGGCATTGTAGAAACCAGTGTTCGGAATTAAGGTAAAAAAGTTCTGAACAACGAAAGAAATAAACGTCCAAACATACAAACAGGAGTACGAAGTACACAAACGTTCAAAGAGGAAGCCGGATAGATTATTCAGGCTACGATACATACTAAAACAACCATCAAACGAGCTGTAAAGCATACCATACTAGCTTAATACGAAGAGGACTCTATGGGTTCACCGATAACTATTTTACCTCAAAAGCAAGTGATTGAGATCAGGGTTTTATATATTTTGCAGGTCTCTTGCTCAAGAAAATGCCAACATGGAATGAAGTGTTATCACGACTATGGTCGCAGGCGATGCGAAAGCAGATGTGAGCCGCCTTACACTGGAATTTATTGCAACCAACCTCAAGGTAGTATCTTAAGTGTATCACATATTTTCTTTGTAAGAGTTGCAACTTTTTTTCTTAACTCAGAAGAGTATAATTTAAAACACCAGCAGCCTCGAGCAATACCGGATCCACCTCATCCTCATGAAATAGGGGTTACAAGCTGTACTTAAGGAATGAAGAATAATATGTATTCAGGAGTCAACGTTTTTGCAATTGAGTGTCACTGGAACTTGAGCTCTAGCTTCGATGGGCTCGAGCTAAAGGGAACCCAATTTACCGTGCACTAAAACAGGAAATGAGATTTACTTTGGTTTTGTTATAGTTATATCCGTTCGTTTCACCACTCTTGGTGCACAGGGCAACTCTGGACCCACATCAACTGCTGAATATGTGAACACGACACTACAGGGAGCAGTAACACTGGTTAAGGGGGTCCAGATCTGGAGAGTGCCATTCACTGGTCCTTATAAGCTCACCGTCGCCGGGGCTTCGGGAGGAAACGCCACCTGCTCATCAGGGGGAAAGGGTGCAATTGCGGTAGGAGTGGTGCAACTGACGAAGGGAACTGTGCTGCACCTTTTAATCGGTCAGAAAGGACTTCCAGGAGCTTCTGGTGCCGGAGGGGGTGGGGGCACTTTTGTAGTTTCTAATAAAAACACGCTTTTGGCGGCAGCCGGCGGTGGCGGAGGTGGAGGTGGTCAAATTCTCTCAGAAAACGGAGATGACGGTCAAGCGGCCAAAAATGGCAGTGTTTATGGTGGTGTGAATGGTCTGGGTGGATCAGTGTGCGCTGGAGAGGACAATAATGCAGGGGGAGGAGCCGGATTTAAGGGGAATGGCACGTGCAGTCGCAATGTATCATGTTCCTTAAGTCCTCACCCATGCAATGAATCCGGGTTGGCCTATGTAAATGGTGGCCTGGGTGGAGATGGAAATGGTGTTGGGGGATTCGGCGGGGGTGGGGCGGCATATAACGATTTTGGAGGAGGCGGTGGTGGGTATTCTGGAGGCGGAGTGAGTGCCACGTCGTATGGTTCACGAGCAGGAGGGGGCGGATCTTACTGGTCTGTAGGGCTTAAAGCTAGCAATGAAACCAATTCTGGCGACGGATACGTACTGATAGAATCAAGAATGGTTTAAATTAAAAAAAAAGCGATTGATAGGTTGATCTTTTTTCTTTGTAACCACTTTCATAAATGGCTGCCGGATTGATATTCTTTTGTTTAAATTCAAATTATCCTCAGTAGTCTCGCTTGAGATAATGCATTCTTTTGAATTTTGAACTGGAGAACGAGGCCAGAAAGGCTAATTTAAATTTAAACAAAAGAATATCAATCCGGCAGCCATTTATGAAAGTGGTCAATTACTATAAGTTACGAACGCTTTGATGGAAAAATTCTTCGTTTCACAGCGCGCTATTTCAAGATTGTTGGATTTGAAAGAAAGCTCTACCAGTTGCACAGTATATGGAAAAGATGAATTTTATGGAGCAAGCAGTTGGCCCATCCACAACTTATGGCGCGAATCTCTTGTTCAGTAAACATATGGAACTGTTACGTAGCGGTGCTCACTGTGGGCCAAGGTGACGTCCATACACTTACAACAGAGTTTAACTTCGTCGTCTTTTCAAATTGGTGTTTCAAAATTTTTTTTTGTTTGCATGAATGGGGATTACAGAGCATTATTAACTGAAGAGGACATAAATGAAACTACATGTATATGGCCAGATATAAATGAGCTCTGTCGTCGCAAGGCAAGTATCGAGGGTGTAAACATAGTCACACCGTTCACTGGTCTGCATAAGCTCAAAAGTGAAGTTAAATAAAGAAGAAAAGTTTCAAGAAAAATGAGGAAAATGAGGACCAGCCGGCATATTTCACACACCTTGACACATTAAAACACTCGGTTGATTCATTCACATGTTGGACAATACAAACACCCACTACAAACTCGGTGTCGAAATGTAGCGCTAACACTCATCGATTTGAAATTAACAACATATTTTTGCGAAGTCTCGATCCTAATAGCAACAGATCTTAGAGTAACTTAATTTTATCTAGATGTACAAAAATAAAACGTACCAAAAATGTCAATTCGATGCGGAGAAAACCCGAAACTTAACAAAAGCGATCTCGATGGGAACAGATCTTAAACTAATTTCATTTTGTGTACATTGACAAGAACAAATCGATCAAAGATGACAATTCGTTTCGCAGAACACTCAAGAAAGACGAAATACTTCCGTCAAGATGTCGAATTACGTCTTGCATTCAGAATAAATTAAATCTATCTCACAGATTAAAGTAAATATAAATGTACATCGAATAAAGGATTACTTAAAATTAAAAATCTACTACTGAGGTATTGGGTAAATATACGAACACAGCTTAGATCGGGAAGATGGCTACGAGAGCTGCTTTGGTTCACTTGTTTACATCTACATTTGCTTTAGTTGTGCTAGGAGAATCGTTACAATCAATGCACTGGAAACGTCAGAACGATAGCTTACACTTTGATGGAGCAGTATTACTCCGGCGTAATTTTGCATTGAAAAGGGACATCTTAAGAACAGTGGAAACTTTGGGGGAAGTTTACTGTGCCTTTGCCTGTTTGTCTGAAAGTGACTGCATCGCACAAACGTACTGCACCGAGCCGTGGCAGAAATTCAAGGGAACATGCTATCTGCATAAAAGAGGAATCAAAGACGAGCTGGCTGAAGACGTTTTAGTAATAAGCGGTGGATGTACTTACCAACAATACATAGATTTTCAAGTAAGTACATTTTTCATTAAAGCTGTAAAATAAAGACAGTTTCTATGCAGTATAAGAAAAAAAAAAAAAAACAACGGAGCAAATAAGGCGGGATTTTTTTAAATTCTAACTATTCCTTTATATCCCATATGTCTCCAACAAATGATAAATTCTCAATTCTTTGTAAATATTATTTACAATGGAAATAATTGATTTCAGGCAAAAGGATTACCCAATAAAGTATACATGCCACTTAAACAGGCTAGAGCAAAATACATGCACATTCTGTAAGAACCATTGAATTGGCGTATTGAAATAAACGTTCACCAAACCAAAAACCGGAAAGATTCGATAAACTATTCAAGTCAAATTTTGAAGTCGTAAGATGGGAGGAATTCCCCATTTCAAAAACGAGTGGGGGAGTGGGTCGAGTTCGCCACGCAAGGTTGTCTGGGAACGTTACTCGGGACGCAATTCTTTGTTTACTACAGATTTGTGTCCCGAGTAACGATCCCAGACAAACTTTCGCGGCGAGCTCGACCCACTCCCTCACTCGTTTTTGAAATAGGGAATGGGCTCTTTGCAGGACTTAATCACGAGCTTGGATACCACATAGCAACGCATTGCTGGTGAGCAAGCAAACCAGCGTCCCGCTCATTGTGTTGATCAACTCAAGCGAAACGAACTTTAACTATTTGGTTGAAAACATTCCAAACGTTTGTTGTTTAAGGACGCAAAAAAAAGTTTATCATGATTTTCGTTTGATCGTGCCTGAATTCCGCCTGATTTACTATTGCTGTTGGAGAAAAAGCTCGGCGGAAGCCCTAATATAAGGCAAGATATGGCCGCTTCTTTAATGTAGGACCGAGTGATGGTGATTTTCTTTGTTTACAGTCGTATTTCAATCTTAGAAACGTTCGATACAGTAAATTATTATCAGTGTTAGGAATTATATTTGCATGAATCCAGAAGATTATGATCTACATTTCCGATTTTGCGTGTCGTTTTGAGATCGTTGAACACAACTAGTGTTGTTTACATTCTCGCTCGCTACATCAGTCTTGGATATAAATAACTTGTGATAATAAATTGTTCGTTTCTATCTCGTGTTATCAATACGAAACGAAGTTTTACGCCAGGTATCTTTATTCTAGAAGGTTTACATTGAATTGGAGGTGATATTTCTATATCCCACTATCTTTCCTCTAGCTGTTTCTGCTGACTTGTCAGCATTTCCTGACCTTGCATTTTCTGAGGTTGAAGCGTATGCCCAGAAAGAATCTGGCTGCAGGCACACAACCAAAGGCTATAAGTTTTTCGCTGAGCCTGGATATTTACACGATGTGCATCGAATTTTTACGATCCAGCTTGCTCTGAGTTGTTCGTCTTTCTTAGGAAAACGATGAAAAGACAACGAGCTGTTGTAATGGGAGTCATTGTTACATTGTGGAACACAACAATGCAACGCAGAACCTCGTTTTTTCTTGTTGGCAGGTTCTTAAACAGAACAAAATGTTGTCCTCAGTTGTGAATCCGCAATTGGTTGGCGAAAAGGTTATGATTACGAAATACCAAGATGAGAATTTAGCAACTCAGTAGCGGCAAAAATGAAAGCGAGCGAGTATGTGAACGCTAGTTGTGTTCAACCACAGGGGGCCCATACAATATGTTTGTGTAGCCGACTGTTGTTTTCTGGTGAATGTACCAGATTTACCGTTTGCCTCACCTATAGTGATATATTGCTGACTATGTATATAAATCAATGATAAATAAACATTGAATTACTTTACCTGTGGTGTAAAGTCGTCCCTTTACCTCAAAAATGTTTTTTTTTAGCGATTTTGAATAAGTCTGAATTTGTCGTTAATCTATCGTATTAAAGAAAGACAAGGGTGGAAACCTTTTTGAAAGGGTTCAAGTGCCCGAGCGATTTTGATCCCAAAAATCGCATCGCTCCGCTTTCAAACTTCGCAGCATTAAGGTCAAAAGATGCTCGATTCTCCTCGTACCTTCCAATCGAAAATCCATCCAAACGGACCGAAGCTAGCCCTCGAAGAAAATCAAAATCCCACAGTATTTGAGAGTCTGGGATGCGGAGCAAGATTTTCATGTGCCAGCCGGAGACCGTCACGCTGATTGCCCTTTTCTGATTGGACGACGTTAAACGATGACCAATTCAAAATATCTAACGAGGGTGGGGAACCATTGGCGTTTAGTGACCCTTCAACTGTTTACCCACCAGACTCGGGTCGTGTGTCTTAACGATCACCGGAAGCAACTTACAGTTTCGCCCATTGTTCGCATCTCCTTCATCAATTGCGTCAAAAGTAAACAGGTCACCCGGCAACATAAACAGCACCTGTGAATTAAAAAATTGTAGTGGTAAGCGCCGGAAAAAAATATGAGTCGCTGTTTCTTTCATTTCATCTTAAAGAGGCCGAGCCAGGCTTTTGATGAAAGCATGGGAAATATCGCTGCACTTTCCCATGCGCACTTCTCGCAGACAGGCGACGAATTGCTAGGCCTTGTCACGGTTTTCGGCGCCATCATTACGGGTAGGCAAAGCGGTCAGTTTGAAGAATGTAGGTTGGATAGAAGACGCTCAATTAATTTTTATAATTTTCCATACATTTGTCTGTAAATTTTCGCAGGGTAGAAGTGGCGGCGCGGAAAAAATTTAAATCGTGCATCATACGTATCTAATACCGCAGTTCAAAATATATGAACTTCATATATTTCATTGTATCTGAACTCAGACTTATTCAAAATCACTCAAAAAAAACATTTTTGAGGCAAAGGGACGACTTTACACCACAGGTAAAGTAATTCAACGTTTATTTTATAATTGATTTATATACATAGTCAGCAATATATCACTATAGGTGAGGGAAACGGTAAATCTGGTACATCATTATAAAACAACAGTCGGCTACACAAACATATTGTATGGGGGCCCTGTGGTTCAACGAACTTAAAAGAAATCAACACGAAAATCGGAAATACAGAGCATAATGTTCCAGAGGCATATGGTATTCTGTGGACTGGACTGGACTGGACTGGACTGGACTGGACTAGTAAGACCGGACTGGACTAGTAAAACGCGGACTAGTAAAGCGCGGACTAGTAAAACGTGAACTAGTAAAACGCGGACTAGTAAAACGCGGACTAGTAAAACGCGGACTAGTAAAACGCGGACTAGTAAAACGCGGACTCAACAACAACGAAAAATAATTCCATACGAAGGCGATCACAAGACTTAATGGCGAGCCAATTCAGTGAGTGACAATCCCTTTTTAACCTTTAAGCTACAAATGGGTTTGACATTCGCCAGATACAAACGAATTTATAAGTTTAGGCTAACAAAGAAAGAATTTTATTCAGCAGCAGTTCAAAATCTTAAAATACACTTTCGTCGTAAATTTCTCATCAGGAAACTCGATTTTTTTCTTCTATTCAAAATTGTTTATTTCGCCGTAAATTTCACGGCAGAAACGCAGGAATTCGATGAATAAAAGTCGCATTAAATCTCCTTGTGTCTAGGTAGAAAGAATCTGATTGACTTCAGCTTTTCGGTGGAAAAGCTGAAGGAACAGAGGTAAATCTTCGAAGATTAATCGTTGTTGGAAATAAAAAATACTTTCCGTAAGATCTCTGTTTTTCTCTTTGCGAGAAAATCGTCGCATGATCAGTTAACTCGTGTGTGTTTGTCACACTTGTACTGCTGTTTCTTCAAAAGCGTATGCTTTTTTCCTCTTTAATTGACAGGTGTCACATCGTGACAGTTACTTTTCAAAAAAAATGCTTGAAAATTTGTTCGGAAGCCTTTTAACTACCTTTACAAATAAAAATGTTTCGGCGAAAGTTTTCTCTTTAATTTGAAGAACCTGAATGATTTAGAGCTACAATTACGATTTTAATTACGGGAATATCGTCCTTGAACTTAACAATTTGATAGCGAGTGAGTTATATAGAAAACAAATGTTATTCAAATTTAATTTGAATAACCCGAATGATTTAGGGCTACAATTACGAGTTTAATTACGGGAATATCCTCCTTGAACTTAACAATTTGATTGCGAGTGAGTTATAAAGAAAACAAATGTTATTTAAATTAAAGAGAAAACTTTCGCCGAAAGATTTTTATTTGTAAAGGTAGTTAAAAGGCTTCCGAACAAATCTTCAAACATATTTTGGAAAAGTAACTGTCACGATGTGACACCTGTCAATTGAAGCATACGTTTTTAAAGAAACAGCAGTACTGGTGTGACAAACACACACGAGTTAACTGATCATGCGACGATTTTCTCGTAAAGAGAAAAACAGAGATCTTACGAAAAGTATTTTTTATTTCCGACGACGATTAATCTTCGAAGATTTACCTCTGTTCTGTTTTAAAATGTCACGGAAAGTCAAATTGTAAGTGAATGCAAATATGTGTTTTGGAGTCGTCAGTCTGCTTGTTTGTTTTCTGTAACGGCATGTGTAAATCGGTTATTCTTCCACCGAAAAGCTGAAGTCAATGAGACTCTTTCTACCTAGACACACGGAGATTTAATGCGACTTTTATTCATCGAATTCCTGCGTTTCTGCTGTGAAATTTACGACGAAAGTGTATTTTAGGATTTTGAACTGGTGCTGAATAAAATTCTTTCTTAGCCTAAACTTATAAATTCGTTTGTATCTGGTGCATGTCAAACCCATGTGTAGCTTAAAGGTCAAACAGGGATTGTCACTCACTAAATTGGCTCGCCATTAAGTCTTGTGATCGCCTTCGTATGAAATTGTTTTTGTTGTTGTTGTTGTTAAGTCCGCGTTTTACTAGTTCGCGTTTTACTAGTCCTCGTTTTACTAGTCCGCGATTTACTAGTCCGCGTTTTACTAGTCCGCGCTTGACTAGTCCGCGCTTTACTAGTCCGCGCTTTACTAGTCCGCGTTTTACTAGTCCAGTCGAGTCCAGTCCAGTCCACGAAATACCATATGCCTGTTCTGGATTCAAGCAAATGTAATTCCTAACACTGAAAAACGTTTTCTGTATTGAACGACACTACGTTTATAAGATTGAAATACGACTGTTAACAAAGAAACTCACCGTCACTCATTCCTGGAGAATCGGCCATATCTTGTCTTACATTTGGGCTTTCGCCTGGCTTTTACTCCCAGAGCAAAGGTAAATCAGGCGAAATTCAAGCTCGAGGAAACTAAAGTCACAATAAATCTCGTTTTTCGCTCTTAAACACTAAGCGTTTGGGATGTTTTCGACCAAAAAGTCAAAGTTTGTTTTGCTTGAGTTGATCGCCACGATGAACGGGACGCTGGTTTGCTTGCTCACCAGAAATGCGTTGCTATGTGATATCCAAGCACGTGATTAAGTCCTGGAAAGAGCCTATCCAGGCTCAAATTTTCAGAGTAAAGTACGCATGCAGTCTGAATTATTGAATTGGCTGGTATATTGTACAAACGTCCACGTAACTATATATCGGGGAAGATGTAATAATCAAGTTGAATTTTGAAGTCGTTAGAGAAGAAGAATTCAAGGTTAAACTTTTCCATTCTGGTGTATACTTTGTTTCTTTAATTATTAAGTGCGGTTAAGGAAACGAATGATAGAAGTGAAGTTTTTGATATCAAAGGAAGCCGCTCTCGTCAGAAATTTCGGAATACATTTGTAATTGCCATAAAACTTGAATAAAACAACTAACTATAAGAAGTACGGAATTGCCAAATTTTCTGAGCAGCAGCGAGAGAAAAGATGTATAACGGCTCCTCCCATAAAATCACAGAGATTAACGAGAAGTAAAACCTTCACGAGGTTGTGGAAGTTGCTAAAAATAAAAACGATTTGTAACTTTTTCTGTCAGACGCCTTGCTCAAAGAAATGCCATAATGGTCAGAGGTGTAGCTATGACTTTGATAACAGACGATATGCTTGCCTCTGTGAGATGCCATACACTGGAATGTATTGCGAGAAGTCTCGAGGTAACGTTTAAACAACCTGGGCCGGATAGTTCAAAGCTGGGTTAAACACAAAGGCGCGCTATATAAGGAAGTCTTCCCCGGGAAGACCTGGGTTCATTTGTCACTCACCGTCGACGTGTGCGGGTCAAATTTAAATGCTGGTAGACGAACTGAAGGAGCTAATGAGATATCTATTGTTTACTTCCACCAGCATGGTGGCAATGAGGTAACGTGCGAACCACCTACTTCGATCTCAAATTTACCGCCACAAATGAAGACAGTTTCCATTGGAGGGAGGAAATACAAATCTCAAAAATTCTGGTATTGTGATGAAGACATAAAGCAATTTTGAGGAATGCGCCCGCTATTCACTGCTTTGGAGTAGCTGTAGCTCAAGTTGACTTGACTCTTAAGAGTTCTACATCACACGACGGTTGACTGACAAATGGTCCATTGGGACCTAAGGCTCCTTTTATAGCGCGCCTTTGTGTTTAAGATAGCAAGGGGCTAGTGCGAAATCTGATTTCAGATCTGAAGGCTTTAAAGAAAATTCAGTAAAATTATTTTTGTCTACAATTTGGTGATTGATAGCCCTACACAGAATAGTTAAAATTAACAAAAGCCTTTTGAACAAAGAAGTAAAAAAACTCGGATTAAAATTTTACCTTGGGATAGCGCTAATCGCCCTTCGAACAACTGGGCCTTGAGATGAGATAAGTCTTGCAGATTTTTCACAGGTCGACCTTCGTCTAATTCATTTTCACATTGGGTTAAGAGAAAGCTTCCTGGCGCATTGTCGCTCCATAAATCAGTAAGTTTGTTAGTTCCTATATACCCTCGACATTGCTTTTTTCTTTTCGTACCTGAGGAAAAAAAATTCATAGATTTTCATGTGCCGGGGACCTTTCCCACGCTTTTGCTTGAAGGAAGCTTTAAGTTTAGGGAAAGTAGTGGTAATTGCTATATTCAATTACTATGCTATATTCAAGCTTGGGGTGATAACACTTTCACAGTTTTGTTATCTAATTTATTGATTTTTTTGTTTATATTGACTGTTAACTTATTTATTTATCCATTTGTGTTTTTTGACTGCCTTTTTGTTTCAGCAATGGAATTCCTTTTCACTTCTCTTGGTGCCCAAGGCAACACTGGGCCGACATCAACAGCTGGTTACAAACACACACCTCTACAAGGGACAGTAACACTCAACAAAGGAATACAGATCTGGACTGTTCCATTTACCGCGCGATATTGTGTCACTGTGGTAGGGGCATCAGGAGGGAACGGACTTGAACCAGGTGGGAAAGGTGCAATTGTGAGTGGAATTGTAAGACTTATCAAGGGTACTGTCCTTCACCTTTTGATTGGTCAGAAAGGTGTGAAAGGATCTTCTGCAGCAGGAGGGGGTGGAGGTACATTTGTAGTTTTCAGTAATAACACCCTTATAGCGGCAGCTGGCGGTGGGGGTGGTGGAGGGGGTCAGATAACATCAAAGGTAGGCGACGATGGCCAAAAAGGAAGAAAGGGAAGCAATTACGGAGGCGTCAATGGTCTGGGTGGGAAAGTGTGTGCTAATGAGTCCAACAATGCAGGTGGAGGCGGTGGGTTTAGAGGAGATGGGAAATGCTCCCTCAACATAACATGCGTTTCTCCTCGATCATGCAAGGAGGCTGGGATGTCATATTTGAATGGTGGCGTGGGGGGCGAAGGAAATGGAAATGGGGGATTCGGTGGGGGTGGGGCGGCATTTAAGGATTTTGGAGGAGGAGGAGGTGGGTATTCTGGAGGGGGAGTGCATGCCACATCGTTTGCTTCACGGACAGGAGGGGGTGGATCCTTTGATGACGGTGTGCCCGTGTCAAGTAGTGGAGTTTCACATAATAGTGCCGACGGATACGTGTCCTTTAGATACCCCTAATGGTCTGCAATCAAACCAACATATTCAGTCCATCGTCCTTCCTGTATAATGTTTTGCAATTTTTTCAAAGACACAAACTCAATGACGAAGAATCGCAAACGCTGTATTACCTTGTGAATCAATCACGATTAATAAACGTCAAAATGTATGTGTCATTGATCAAGAGTGAGGTTAAGATGGCTGGATATTGGTCCAGTTCTTAATTTTTTTTTTTTTGCGCAAAGAAAGAACGAGGCTAATATCCAGCCATCTTGACCGAAAAAACTTGGTTAATAAAGGATTTGATATATGGCAGAAGGAATTCAACATAAAACGAATTAAGAATGACTTGTTTATTTCGAGAGCTGGAAAGAAATTAAGCTCTGTTTGTAGCACATTAAACCCACGAGAACAATATAATAATTGTTCTAAAAACACGACAGTAACAGTGGGCCGCTGAAGGTACATTGCTGCGTAGTGCGTTAATCACAGCTGTGGAATACCAGCCAATCACAGCTGAACGGGACGGGTCATAAGGTGACACGAATCCAATCAACATGTTCGCCTTAAGAAGGCTGGCAGTATGCAGTCGAAATATCGAAATTCACACCGAAAGTGACCCCCAGGGTGATGCAGACGATTATACTTTACTACAAGAGTAATCACCACGATGACTAACTGCAATCTTTTTCAAAATACCATGCATACCTGCCCGCAAACGTAATTGACTGAATTGGGAATGTGCGCATATTGTTTATTCGTTTATTGAATATTGATATCTTGAGGATTAAAGATATCTTTATGGAATTTCCAGTTTTATTAATATGTGTAGACCATACGTTGAGCTGTCCGACGTCTGTTTCAAACTGGTGCTTCTTGGGCCCTATTCTCAACAACTTTGCTAACATCGATCTTTCTCTATCGCATTGATCTTCTCAGGCAGCTGCTATTCGGCCGAATTCAGTTTACACTAAAATCGTATCGTGGATAACACGCCTCTCTTTAAGGTCGGCACACACGAGGGGACTAGTCCCTGCGACTAGTCCGTGCGACTAGTCCCGGCGACAAGTCTTTGAAGGGTTTACACGAGGGAACCGGTAGCAGGGACTAGTCCCTTAAGGCGTTCACACGAGGGCACTCAATTGCACAAGAACATAGGAAAATTAAGAGGCAAATGATGTTTCTTAGTCTGGGGCGTTACACGAAAACAATTAAAATTTGGTAACTTTTCATTGTAGCACTATTAAACATTAACGCAAACGAACTACACTTATTCAGTCGGATTATTCACGCTTTTACGTGTTCCGTTTTTGTTTGTTTTTTATTTTATTTTTAACAGACACAGAGTCAAATAGGGTGAAAAATTCCATCAAAACGGCTCCAAGACATCTGTATATGTTTACAAAACTAGAAATAGTTTTTTATTCTTCAGTTGTAGAAATCTAGAAGTCAGGGAAAATTCATAGAAACTGCAATGTTTACAAATACCGGAAGTCACGCATCATACTGACCCGTAATTGGCTTATTTACCGTTTAATCGCAGGGACTGGTCGCACAAACAGTTCACACGAAGGGACAAACATTTGTTTCATGCGACAAGTCCATGCAACCAGTCGCAGGGACCAAATTTTGGTTCCTGCGACCACAGAAATGTGTAGTTCACACGAAGGGACTAGTCGTATGAAACAGGTCGCTGGGACTAGTCGCAAGGACTAGTCCCCTCGTGTGTGCCGACCTTTATCGATAAATGGACTCTGGCGATTGGCTTGTCCATCATGCCACACGGGTCTACATTCACGCCACAAGAAAGATCGACTACCGCCTAGCTTTGCGACAGTCAATAATTAAATTCACTCTGTTTTCGATTTCACTCCAAACTCGTGTGCAAAACAAAAATTGTTGCAAGTCACTAGAGAACTTTGATGATTCATTGTTTTTTCCTCTGGAAGGAGTTGCACGCCTGCCAAAGTACACATATCCACACGCAATTTGCACGCTTGGTTTATAACTTGTTACAGGCCTACCAGTAATTTATGATGGTTATCGTTCCTGGTGTGTCTGGAGAGGCGGTGATTAACTTGGTTTCATCAGCCCACATAAGGTGCAGCAATGTTGGGTTACGATGCAAAACGTTCAATAACTTACCCTCCTATGGCAAGGGAAGAAAGAAAACGTTTGTCGCACGTTTCATTAAAACAAGAGGTAATATTTTTCCATTAGGTTATTAAAAAATATAAGCCAGTCAAGAATATAAGAAAGTTAAATTTACGGAACAAATCATGAAGGAGCTAGGGCATGACATTCCGAGTCCGTTCTACATGAAGTTTAGGGTTAAGTGCTCATAGAAAAAAGAAAAAACCCTGATATAATCTTTTGAAAAGGTAAGCGCGAGGCAATCAGGAAATAGAATGCTCTAGAATGGTAAAGACTATAAAGAATGACGAATCACATTATTTAAAATAGCAAGCTAAACTTTTTCATGATACACATGCTAAAATCAAAGAATACTTACTCAAACAGCATTATGACATACCTTCACATCCCAAAGAGCGATGCGTTTCCGGTCTCCACCAGAAATGAGTCGATTACCTGAGAGGCACAGACACCTAACTACCCCGATATGCTCCTCCAGTGTGTGAAGCAGGATACCTTAAAAACAAATAAATGACTATAAAATAACAGTTTAGTTAGAGCGCATTAAGAAACAAGGGGTAACCGCAAGAAATGCGAAAATTACCTACCTTGATGACTCCATAATCGCACAGTGCTGTCCGCCGAGCCAGACGCAATGATGTCATCAGTAAACTGTAGACAGTACTGGATAAAGCGGCCAAGAAAGTTTAAGAACACTTTCAATCCGATAAGAGTTGTGCTTGCCTTTGAGGCTATAGCGACAGTATGTTTCAATGTTTTTTTCTCAGCACAATTAAACACACGATGAAACATGCCAAAAACGAGGAATTTAACCTTGAACCTTTGAATTGCACGTTCTGATGGTGAACCACTCAGCTACATGGAGCTTTACGCTGATAGCTTCATATATGACAATCAGCAAAACAAAAGAAGCGAGTTATTAAGTATAACAAGAAAGATGGTAATGTTTTCAATGTCAAACTTCGCGCAGTAACTCCCACCTACGCTCGAAGAGGCGTTCAAACGAATTGATCTTACAGAATTATGTAAGTTTCGCTGGATGGCTAACCCAGCAAGCATAACTGTAGTAAATTTATGGCTCTTTGTATTACATAGAACTATGAATTCATCGCTTACCACTTCACCTGTATGCCCAACCAAAGTGAATGTGTTATCTCCTGTGTGAGCATCCCAGATCTTAATCAGACCATCACCTC